>NW_022984632.1:3000000-3200000 GCF_003426965.1 Aspergillus tanneri
ACCTCTTGTCCTTAAAATGCTCAGTCCGATCCCTTCGAGTCAAGAGCAGCGTCCCATGAAACTCTCACAGGATGGCAAGATCCGGGACAGCTACCAATCATTGGATTCACTGGATGGATTCGATCTGTCCAAGAAGTGAATGGCAAACGGAATGCGCAATCAAACATCCGATGCAGCATCCTGGGAGGTTGGAAAAAGATGTGAGTGGCCAGACGCTCTTCCGACGCAGGAACGTCGAGGCCAGGATGTTCAACATCCTTACACCGCTGCTCGTTGTTCCCAGTAGGCTGCAGGGTTGTCCATCCGGCTGGCAGAGAGTACAGAATCCCCATACAATTTGGCTTGTCAAAGCTGTACAAAGTCACAAAGTTACGTGCCGGTCTCCGCGCCCCATGGATTCTGCCTGGAAAGTCTCTCTCCGTTGCTCCCAGGGATCCTGGGAAATCCATGGAAACCCTGTCACAGCCCATATCTATAAAGTGTTGGGAGTCAAAACTGCGCCATTCACCATCGCTTGCTCTCACTTCTCTCTATTACCTTCCTCTCACTTTCCTTCCCTTACATCGTCCTCTGTCCTCTTCCGGTATCCTTCTCTTCACGCCCTCGTGAACTTCGACAACCACAACAATGCCCGTCCGCTGGTCCCCAGAAAAGGACCAGCTCGTCAGTGTTCACCATCCTTCACTCTACAATCGAAATACTGACTCTTCCCCAGCTTCTTCTTAAAATCCTCGAAACCCATGACCTCTCTGTGGACACCAAGCGTGTTGCCGAAGCCTGGCGTAAGTTCTACTTCCTCCCCCCTCCCCTCCTCCCCATCCATAATCCCCCATATATCAACAAAAATACTCAAAAACAACCCCAAACTGACATCCCACCAGCTACCATAGAAGAGAATGGAAAAACAGCTGACCGTCCCACCCCAAGGGCTATAACCGAGCGTCTCGTCCGCATGCGCCAGATAGTTAAGTCCACCAACGGCGGAGACGCGCATTTCAGCATCGGTAAGGGAAACAGTTCTGGCCCATCGACGCCCCGGAAGCCTCGTGCCGGTGCTGCCAAAACCCCAAGCAAAAAAACCCCTGCGTCCGGAAAGCGTAAGCTCGTCGAGAATGGTGGCGATCATCCCCACCTGGGCCAGAACGTTCCCGTCAAAATGGAAGACGAGGATAGCCCAACGAAGAAGAAACAGCTACATCCTACCGTCGAGGGTATGAATCAGAATCACACCGGGGGCCAGGATCTAGATCAGGTCGGCGTGACTTTGAAAACCGAACCCCAAGAGGATTTGATTCTTTTTGAGGAGTCTCCGTCCAAGAGAGCTTGCAGGGAGAGCGTCCTTCCTCCTGGGATGGCCAGTTACTACGAGGATGATGAAGACGATGATAATACGGTGGCGGAGGTGGAGAGTTCGGTTTCGGAATATGTTCCTGAGAATGTTGGGGCAGAGGAGGATAAGGACGATGAGATGCTTTATGCATGAAATACGATTGATTTTCTTTCTCGTTCTTCGTTGTTCTTTTGAGGATTGTGGCCAAAGGTAGTATTTCAGCATGATCTAGGAGAATGGTGGAATACTCCGGATAGTTACATATCAGCTCAAACGCGGAGTGGAAATTCTCGTTGCATTTCTGTAAGAATACTGACCTCTCCACGATAGAATTCAATGGAAGAGAACAAACCAACCACTCCACCTCTCCGATCCTACCGTCAAATTTCCATAACTCAAGAAAAAAAAAACACTAATCCCCCTACATTAAGAAGAAAGACACACCAAGCCATAAGGAAAAAACCAAGTCAATAGCCACCATCTAGTCACTGTCATTCTCAGACTCCTTCGCATCCTCCTCAGTCTTCTTAGTGGGGGAGTTGTTCTTCGAACCAGCGGGTCTTCCCCTTCTTCTCCTTTTCTTCTCGGGAGAAGGAGTGGCAGATGGAGTAGGCGAGCTAGAACTGCCCTCAGCAGCAACAGCAGAAGTAGGATGCGATGGCTGGGAAGTCCAGCTTGGTGTTGATGGTTTGGAGAATGGTGACGAGGAGCTGGCTTGTTAGTCCCTTTCAGTTGTGTCCGTCAAGAGATGGATGGGGCTTACTCTCGCGTCGGCAGTATCATTCCAAGCCATAGGCATTTTAACGGTCGAGGTGGAAGATTTTGGAACGTAGCGTTGGATATGTTTGGGGGGTGTTGAGAGTGGACAGAGTGGAAGTGACCCCGAGTGGGGAGAGTTTGGAGAGAAAAGGAAATTAGAAGGACAAGCGTTGGAGAGAGAGTCATTGTTTATCTACATAGAGTAAGGTTACGGGAGGGATGTTCTCGTCACTGGCTTGACGAAGCTTGCGCCTAAAAAATAGGCGCTGAATTGGATATCATGCAACGATCCATGAGACCCGCTATTGCTATTATTATGCAGTAGATAAGGCAATGGCTGGGTGGGAGAAGGCGTGAGAGGATTATAAGCAAAGTCGCCGAACAAAGGTACAAAGTAAAATAGAATTGAGTCCTTGTTATTAAGTAGCTCTTTCAAAAATAAACCTGTTGTTCTTTTCAGGGTGATATGAAGAAAAGTAATCGTTGTAGAGGAGCTCCTCCCGGCTCTTCTGAGCTATCTTCAAGTCATCGAACTCCCGGAACACATAGCCCAGAGTGGTGTACAGCTCGCAGTAAGCAAGTCTATCACCATGGTCAGTGAAGAAGCATGATATACAATGCAGACACCTACGGCATTCCTACACACTGCCTTGATCCCTTTCCAAACGCAAACAGGTATTTCTCCAATGCCTGGCTCTCATCAGAACGTATCCAGCGACTCGGGTCGAACTTCTCGGGATTCGGGTAAAGCTGTTCATTATGATGCATGGTCCACGGGCTCATGCTAACCACCGTCTACAACATGTCAGTGTCTGGCTTGATATGCTGCAGCTTACAGACATACTCCAGCTGGAACCTTATAGCCTCCAAATTCCGCGCCAGCCTCAGGGACAACTCGCGGAAGTCTTCCCACGACTCCAAAAGACAGTCTGACCCTAATTAGTGTATCCCATGAAAACGAGGGTAATGGGTATTACCGAAGAGCTTCTTTGATGACAGCGGTCTGACAGGTCAGTATTTTCTTTGAAATGGCGGACCGTCACTCACTAGGTACGGCAGCTTTTCTAAGACCAGAAAGTTCATCGCTGCTCCTGGCTCTGGGAACGCCTCTTTCAACTCAGTCGTTAGTTGCCCATAGATGATTGGATTGCGCACAACATTGTATGCTGCAATGGTCAATGCATTGCCGGTAGTGTCTGCTGCTGCCGCAAGGATAATATAAGCTTCATCCGTGAGCTCCTCCACCGTCGGCACCACGTGGCCATCAGCGGCATCGGGGGAGAGAAGCTGGTGAAAAATAGTCATGCGAGACACCTTGTCATTTCTATCCACTGCATCCTTGACCCCTTGAACATGGCGACCGGCAGCCTGGGGTCGTTAGATTTAGAGAATTTGAGCAGCGCCTGACCTGTGCAGGGTTCCACTTACTTGACGATGCAGGATCCTCCTAGTCAACGACTTGTTCAACAATCTTGCCAACCAGTATGGCATCTTTAACGCAATCGGCTGCATCCAAGGGAACTGCTGGAGAAACCAGAACGCGGGACCAAGATCCCGCATCATATTGAAGAACTTGGCCCCAAAATTCTCATCATCTAGGAAGTTGTAACACTGATCAAAAGCATAGTCGGTGATCACATCGATAGAGATAGCCCGGAATCCATGGTGTAAATCGATCCGGCCCATGGATTGCAATGCTTCTCGAATGCGCTTCGTCAGCTTACTTGCCGCCTGCTGCACGACCTCCTCGAGATCCAGGACCCTTTTGCGTGAAAAGAACGGGTTCAGTGCGGAGCGCTTGATGCGGTGTAGCTCCGGGCTAGGCGTCGTGAATGTCGACTTATCCGTGCCGAAGGCGCTATAGAAGTTGGCGTCTTTGCCGTATCGTGACCCTACCTGGTAGATTTTATCGCACTCATCTGGGTCGCTGAGATGGATTTCATTCGGGGTAATGCGAACTACTGGGCCTGGGGTTTGGAGTTAGAATGGAGGAACAAGTTGAAAATAACATTCTTGGGTGTGTATACCCACGAACCATATTGTTCATGCAGCTTCTGAATCTGCAGATACATGCGGCCTCCGCGCATGTTATACCAGAAGGAATAGAGAAAAGTAGCCCTGCCAAAAAGTGGCCCAGGGATCTTGGCCAGGGGGTGAAAAAATATACGATAAACTACAACACCAAAACTACGTAGCACGGTCGCAATGGTCAAGGAGACTGCTAGTAGCCAGATGGTATCTGTCATGGCCATACTTAACAAGGTCGTGGTGAACGCCATTTTCAAGTGTCTGGCTAGGACCAGAAGATATCAAGACGGACAAACTCAGTATCAGTGCTGGGGGCATCGAAGGCTAATAGAGGAGCTACTTGCCCGGTTAAAAGTACATTGAAGACTGTTCCCATGAATAACTAGTAGCCATGATTACGACACGAGCACTCTAAGGCTGGTGCTCGGAAGATGCGGCCCCACAGCCTATTACGACATGATAGCGACGGTACACTGTACTCCTAGGCAAAGGATGCCATTAGACGAAGACAATAGGGTTTGAATTAGTCACATTGGGTTCTTCCTAATTGGACCACGGATTTCCGACCAGACCGTCTGTCGAGGGAGATCCCCCACGTTCGTGAGAGACCGTTGATACATCGACCCGGCTCAGGTCAGGTCAACAGAAGAATGCCATTATACTGATTAGCGGTTGACGGCACAGATGAATTTTATGAGCAGCATCCCAAGAACCCAACACTAGCATCCACTATGTAACTATAGCGGCTTCGTATCGCCTTTTTCTGCCTTCGATGTCATGGTGTGCAGTACTCCATGCAACCCACTTTTAACCCGTCTTGCTGAAGAAACTAGGCCCAGTGGCTTGGAGCAAGGTGCAGAATCGCCGCACAGATGCCGAGATGCCTGCAGTGGTCCATATCGGGCAGTTGGAATTAGTGGAGTCTATTGGCGCTTGTACTTAGCATTTCTCATCTGGAGGTCCCAATTAAACCAGTGGTCCTAGACAGTGAAGGAATGTGGAGTTGTGGATTGGCCGAAGTGATGACGAAGTGGAAGGACAAAAAATGTCCTATGGAGGTCCCGATCGGCTTGGCGGAAAGTGGGGAGATAGAAGGCGTAGACAAACTAGGGAACTATTAATTAGTATTGCCAATAATAAGAAAGTTCTCGGTCACTTGCATTATTCACTATCAACCTGACAATTCCGGTACATCATCATGGCGGGGTGTGAAACAGAGAGACCAAAAAGTCAGAAAAGTAAAACCAAATCATGTTACGAGGTCATATCCGGAAATGTATTTGTGCAGCAGCCACCGTAATACAATCCAGCCACCAACAGCCTTAATTCCCTTGCAGGTATTTACCCCGAGCTAAATGGAGCTAAAACGCCTCCTTCCCGTAATCCCCGACCCTAAAGCATGGGTAGATTGGGCTATTGCTAGCATCCAGCAGCTAGTCGGATGCAAGTGCCCTCAATCCCTGTCTAACTGATGGGGAGATCGCAATATCCCTACACCGACACCTGGATTTTCGCCTTCCCTGGTACACCAAGAGGGCTCAGGCCTTCAGATAGTAACGGCTGGTTTCTGCCCGTATACTCCAACCCTATGAGAGGTCAGACACTTAGACTGTCATCCCGTCCCGCGAATACTTGCAACTTACACATGAAAATAAGAATGGGTTTCGGGGTCTCGGAGACCTTTGCGCATTTGAGCCAAAAAGACCTGTACTTCTGTATAGGACCACTAGTTCAGAAGTCCAGTGAGGATGATATGTTAGCATACATCTCTGCATCTTCGTGGTGAGTGGTATAGGGGGAAAAAGCTAAAAACAAAAAAAAGGGGGCGGGTTTAAGTCAACCCTGAAAGGGGACCCTTAAAAAGCAAAAACAAAAAAAAAACTTACGCCCATCACTCGCGTCAACAGTGCCATGGCCCATCCCTCGATCCCCTGTTCGCAGTGGACTTGGTTCCATCGGCCCAATGTCTTCAGCTTTTTGTCTTTACCCCACGCCCCAATTGGCAGTTTGAATCGACGTTCCGTCACGTTCTGAAAGCCGACATCCTGCATGTAACCCTTGGCGAGATCAGCAATACGGAAGGTCTTCCCGAATTTCTCTCCAGCATCAATAAAAGTTTTGGACCAGACAGCCAGCACATGATCGTCAGTCACAGTGCCATCGTCCGAAGTAAACTGAATGGACATTTCCAGCTGATCAAACCAACCACCAGGCCGCAGGTGTCTGAAATTCCAGTATAAGTATTGTTGCATTCGTCCCCAGGACAGATAACCTACTTAAGAGCACTGCGATAAAATTCGGGCCAGTCCGATATGGCCCCGTATAATGACCGCACATGAATCAGGTCGAAGTGGTTTTCCGGGTACACCCATGGCTCAGATGCATCGTCAATCTCGAATCGCAAGTTGGGCGGTACAAAACTGGGCTGGATTGGTGACAAATCCGTGCCAATTACCTGGGCTGATGGATACTCGTCGGCGAAGTCTCTGAAAAATGTCAGCTATGGTTCGCGGTAAAGAACAAGCGGCGCTCACATCGCCCAGATACCCGTGCCAGTACCCACATCAAGCGCCCTCTACCCGCTCATTGAATAAGTATACAAGAACAGAAATAAGTTTGTATATCATAGGTACCGACCTGTATGTTCTTGTCTATGGGTGCCAGTAGCAGTTTGTTGTCGAGCAGCATAGTAAACATGTGGTGACTCGATAGAACATTAGCGCAATCAAGGAAAGTATTCATTATACGCATAGCTTACGCAATATCGAGTTGCTCGTTCTGTTTATCATCATTCGGACCCCTGGGCAAGAATTAGGCCATCTACGATAGGAATGTCAAGTCGAAGAACAAGTCATATACCAGTAAGCTCCGTCCTTGTAAGCGTGGTATCGCCGCCCATTCTCAAAGCGATACGACGTGATCATCGAATTGATTGTTGTGGTGTCACTTGCACTATGATCACCCCCATTTATTTAGCTGGAGTCGCTGCCGTGTCTGACCGGGAGATTTACTCACAAGTCCTCGGCATAATCGGAAAAGGTGTCATCTTCATCCTCGGCCTGAGGGGTATCTGAATTTAGCTGCTCATCTATGGATAGACAAGACAAGATAATTGCTAGGGATGCTCATACAGAATCTGAAGCATCATCGTTATCAAAAGCTTCTGGGATAGCAGGCTGCGGAGCCAAGTGAGAGGCTGTTGAAGGATCGGCGGCCGCCCCTTGCGATCTGGGCGGCGAAGCCATGGGTGCGAGCCAAAGTGTTGAGGGCTTGATCTGAAATCAGTAATCCTGATAGCCGAGGAAATATGCCACTATCAACGGATACACTGCTGGTGGTTAAAGATATTGGGCAATTTCGGGATGCGAGATGGTCACTCGATGAAATACTCGAGATTTTTTGTTGGGTGAGTTGTGTTTCCCGCAGTTCTCGCTACTTTCAGCTCCCACTTGAGGACGGGTGGGCTAGTGTCGATTCCTTTTGGGCCTAACACTTTGCCTGCACACAACGGTTGTGATGGAGTTAAAAGAGGTGTTCGACCATTCAAACGCAGGCGCAATCAGTAAGATTCGGCAATCCATGCGGGGAGGGGGGGAATGCAGTCCTGTTGGCAGCCACCGCCATGGCATTGTCCACGAACGAAAACGAGGCCCACAGGGAAAACGAGCCCGGTCGGATTCGCGTCTGAGTTTTGAGCAACAGTCTGGCGTACTCAAGAGTCCAGAATGAGTAATAGATCCGGAAGAGTGAAAGGCTTAACAATGTAACCGCCGCGACACAGCGGCTCAGAATAATAGCCACTGTGAAGGGGGCATTTCTGACTTCTTACCTAAAGCCCAACTCTTATACCTCGGAGATGATATCCCTTGCCATTCATTCCACAAAACTTAACGGCATTCCAGTCCTCGATACGGAATACTGGGTCATTCTCGGGGGGGAATCGGATCTAACGGGCGTGCCATAGTCTGAACTTCGTCAAGGATCGATCCACTTCAAAGTGGATCCAGTACTTTTGCGTTCTGGGTTGCATGACAGTCATGCTGACTGTGTTCTTTACATAACTACAGGAATCGTGAAACTTAGGTGACGTGATGTGGAAGTAAAGATTTGGTCTGTTAACAATCAGCATCTCTTGCCTCAGATTTAATAATTGCATGCTGCAATACTTTCAATGAACGACACAAGGTGCTTTTTGACGACTCATCAATATCCACCACTAAGATGGTGTGTAATATAGTTACCCCCAACGAATCTGAAAACAATAATGAATATGGTTCAGAATGCAAAGTGTTGGGAATGCATGTGACAACCTGATCCAGGATCTTTTCACTTGCTTCATGCTTTATTGATCTTGTACCACCACTCTACTTATCCAGTTATGAAAACTGTCAAATGCCTTCCAGAGAAAGACACTGAGGTCCCAACTTGCGCAATATAGCTGCAGATCTTGATATTTTTGGGGCCCTCTCACACCTTGCCCACAAGCGAAAGATTTTGTAGGAGGAATTTTCCCTTTCATTCTTCTCCTCACACGTTCTTGTCCCATCTGCAGATACCGAGACATAAATTTTTTTATTTTTTTTATTTTTTTTTGCCCTTAATCGGTTCCTAGTTCAATACTATTAACTAAAGTGAGTCTTCGACTTTAATCGACAATGGCAATACCTGCAGAGAAGATGCGAGCTACTCTCATGTCTACAGAAAACAAGTAACAGAATTCTGGGTTTTGCCGGCATGGAACAGACGAAGAAATTAAGAAACTACAAACCTCGACGTTCTAGGATGTTGATTGATCCTTATTTCTGGTTCGACAAGTTTCCACAACACCTTGATCCAAATCGTACGACGATCTCTCGCTGGGACGGATACAGTGTCTTGGTTGAGACATGCTATCCTAGGAGACAACAACAACAACAACAAAAAAAAAAAAAGCAGGCATTTATATGATCCAGACGTCTTCCAGCCTGTGGGATCCAGACACTTTGCCATGGAACAAGCCAGCCAAACACCGGACCTATGGCGCGTGGGAAGTGACCGGAAGACTGAGTACCGCTGTCTCATTATCTTCCGGCTTGCCTAGAATATGTGGGAGTCTCTTGGTATACAAATGACGTATTCTGCATTCCTGTAGCGCCTGTGCAACTGCTCTGTACGACTTTTCGAGCTGATTCCGAGGAGGACCAATAGTCGCAACCAAGTTCTAGCAATCATGCGCCCGGCCATCGGTAACGGACAGACGTGCAGTGTTGGTAGAATGACAGGTAATGCCATGGGTCTTCTAGTCACAGCTGAGGCATCCAGATTCTCAGTGGAGGTAGTTCGTGCATTCCAGCTTCCCGACAGCGAATAATTTGCATGTGCTATACATATATCCATGTAGGCTTCAGTGAGAGAGAAACTCGGGGGGTCTTATTTTCATTCCATTTACCTAATATTTTTTAGTCACTTTGTCAATGCCACCCTTGGAATAGCCTAACTACTCCGCTACAATAACCTACAACAAGAATACTACGGGGAAAATAGCCGAATAATAGCACAACATACTATATCATCCCGGTGGTGGACATTGTCACTCGATCCTATCATTGAACTTATGAGCTTTTTTTTTTTTTTTTTTTTTTTTTGCGACCCTCTATGGACAAGAGATTGTGCTTCCATCTGATCCCAACCCATCATGGTATGAAATAAGAGTCATACATAGTTCACAGCATACGCTGAAGATAATAGGACACGGGTTGGGACTGGATCCAAGCAATAACCGAGCAGACAACTGTCGGACTGTCGGACTGTTTGCTGTCAGCCTTATGCCCGTGTCAATATTCTTGGCGTTCAATATGACAGGCTACGTAGTCTATATAACCCCTGGTGGTTATTGACTGCCCACAATTGCGAGCCACAGAACATTTCCAAAAATGGCTGATACGATGCAATTGCACATGATAAGGGAAAGAACATCTGTCAAGAAAACCCATCTAAAGCGATACAAACAATCGAAATAAGGATGCCGTCAACGGAGGTCTGACAGATGCCCCTCCAAGATCCACTGCTGAAGCGGCTGCCAAGAGACTCCATGGATATAGACTGAGTGGGGGATTCTCTCACCAGCCGCAGAGCATCCAATCTGTGGCCGTGTTTCCTGACCCTCAGTGGCGCATTATTGCTGCTGCCTGGAGCACATACTAAACAAGTTAGCGACACAACACCATCGGAATTGTTATTCTTGTACCCTCACTGCAGGGGCCCACTATCCTCGACACTGCGCGACATTCAGACAAATGATTCCAAGCCATGTGTATAGCACCCATAATGTGGAGACTGGAGAGAAGACTAGAGATCATGTCCCTCAGAAGTAGGAGGGTGCAGATATAAAGGTGAGCTGATCTGTTCTGTGTTTTTCAATTGCTCTTAACTTATCATCCAGTGTCCAGCAGAGAGAAATCCCCAGACTACCTACACCCGCCAAAATGAGCTTCCACCACAGCGCAGAGGACATCAGGATCGAGGACAACCATATCTTGGTTGCCCAGCTTATGGCTGAAGATGGTGAAATGCGAGAATCTTTCATCGACCTGGACAACTTTATTGGTAACAACAATGGTACTTCATATGGCTCCTAACCTAACGAAGCTATGCCCCGCCCTAACTAAATCCTATCTATTAGGTTCCTTCGAGTGGGACGGACAAAACTTCTCAAACAGCGCCTCAGATGTCAGATTCGAGATTGAGGGAGGGGCAGATGTTCCTGTTCTACGTGCTATGCTGATCAACATAGAGGATGAGCTAGTCGATGCGGACATCAATCTGGCAGAGCGTATTGTGAATGATAAAGGGGACCTTGTGTTTCAGAAGTTGGTGAGAGTCCTCACCACGTTGACATGGAGAACTTTGCTAAATTAAGTTTGATAGTGAGTTGTGACCAAATTTCCTGTATTGCAGCGTTGCACTTTTGTATCTATCGTGGTGGATGGTAGATATTTCCTGTTCCAAGCTTTATTGGACATCACAAACCCGTATTTAGGAAATCATGCATGATATGGATACTTATGATCCTTGCCAATTATTCAGGCTATTCCATCTGTTAGGCCACCCACCCTTGTGAGCTTTCATTCAAGGCAAAGCCATTCTATCTGAGTAATGCTCAGGAGCCAGCCAATCCAGACGCCAGCCAGCACAAAAAGATGTGAAGAACGAGATAACAAACCCCCAACCTGTTCCAGACCATAATCCCTCCCAAAATAGTATTGTTTTTGAAGCCTCAACTCCTCACAAGCACCCCGAACCACCCAAGTGTATGGTTTCATAAATTTGATAAATATGAGAGGGTGAGCAAAGCAGCAAATCCCTGCCCGCGTAGTAGGTGCATTAAAAAAAAATCGGCAGCCGAATAGGAAGAGTATTGCAAAATAGCATCGAATGAATAAAACTGCAACATCAAGATAGAAAAATCCAGAGGATAGCAATTGTCACCATGCATGACTCGTATCCCCCACATCTAGGTCATGCCCGTTCCAGTCTTCGTCGCCACTTAACTCATCATCAAGGAAATCTTGCTCATTAAACTGAGTTTCAGTTGGACGTTGATTGTCAATCCGGACTGAGACAATATCACACATTCCCTGCATAAACAGCTTATTCTGGTCGTCGTCCCCTTCGTTTGCTGCTTGACCTGGTGGGCTCTTGTTTGCGTTATCTTCGATCTCAGAGAGCTTTCGCCGGGCCAGTCGTGCACTTTTGCGTTTAGATGGGGTTAAAAGTCCGCTGTCTGCGGCATCAGACTGAGCAGCACCATCGTCACTAGTTTTAGCCCGGTCGAGGCTGACGGCAATTGGAGTATGCACAATTGTGCGAAGAGTCGAGTCTGGAGGTGAACTCCGCCTTAGGAACACCTTCTCCAGCTTCCCAATCCACTTTTCTCGGAACGATGCGCGATCACGCCAGCCAATCTTCAAGATCGCACTGATCACGAGCCGCCGTAGGTCTCTCAATTCAGAAGCGGCGTCAATTAGGGAGGTAAAGAATATCCCCGCTGTACGGTCGTCCCATTTACGCAATTGAACCAACTCAATGTCTTGCAGCGAAGCTGGCCAAGTCGGGATTTCAGAAGGACTAAGCAACTCCTTGAAATGAGGTTCAACATCGTGATAACTCGACCAGTCGTGCATGGAGACATCCATTTTAAACCTCTCAAGATTTTGACATGATTGCGCCAGGCTCACAATGAAAGACAGACTCAAATGGCGATTATGGCAGAGATTCAACTCCCGCAGATGATGACCATGAGTGGCAAGAAACGAATTGAAATTTACTGTAGTCACCTCATCGCAGTTATTGATGGTGAGAGACGACAGCGTTGTCGGTAAATTGGGCAAAAGATATTCATTTACAATCGAGCACTCTATAAACTGCAGGTGATGCAGATATGGAAGCCCCTTCAATGCCGTAGCCAGGACAACTTCTCTTGCATCCGACCCGTCAGCACAGTCATCGTCGTCCGATTCTTCGGACGCAATATGTAGCAGTCTAAGTTCCGTGAGGGATTGAAACGCAGGCTGGAGGTGCTTCATTATCATGAGTGGCAGCAGACGCTTGGTTTCCATGAAACGGCTATTCCAGTCCCAGCTGCGCAATCTCATAGACCCTGACTCGATGGCCAAGAAAAGGCTTTCTGGGTAAGTCCATTTCGAACGGCTTATCTGCCACGAAGGAAGACCGATCACATAATCATCGCTGTGGTATAGTCGCAGTCTTTTCGCACGGGGGGTTTTCTCAATCAGCTTGGGTAATTCGAAATACCCCAGAGTTGGTCCGCTTTTATAAAGTAAGAGAGTCTCTACATCCACATGTAGTTCCCTGACTTTGTTCACGTAGTTAGTGGAGAGATTCTCTTGCGGCCAGGAGAGCAGATTAAGCAAGCCGTGGGACTTGGCAGCTGGTAGTAGTGGTGGGCATTGGTAAAGGGCCGCCAAGGCAGGCTCATGGAAAGCACGGCAGAGAAGAGACATATTCACTAGCCATTGCACAGAGTTATTTCTGGTCATAGATTTTTCATCCACTAAAGGATACGAGGCATATAGTAATATGTCGAACAAAATATGGTAAGGTAGGGTCTGCCAGGGTGGAACAACACCAGAGCCTACAAATAAAGCGTCATCCGCCTCAACTTTTCTCCTTTTGTGGAGTGATCTACCCAATTCCAAGTGACGTTTCCCCGACGTTCTTTTTGTCCCTTTTGTTTGGGATCTTGTCTTCACGGTTCGCTTGCGTGGGGCTTTCGTCTGCGTACTGCGGCCTGCTGGTTCAGGAAATGGATATGTGTGGTGGGTTGGGGCTTCGACGGGAATCACAGCCTCTGGATCATCAGTCAGGGATCCATCTGATGTATCCGTAGATTCCTCCCGATATGAAGTGGGCATGCGATTTGAATCGCGCGGGCGTAACGAGAGTGATAGGCGTGCCAGTCCGTCCTCGTCGGATACAGTGTTTTCATCATGACGGTCCTCCGAGCTACTGTCTTCATGGTAGGAACGGACCTTTGTGCGACTAGAACGGACAGGGCGAGGATGTCGGGAATCACGTTGCTGAGAAGATTGAGCCATGATGGGGTCTAGGTCTGTTCTCTCCTGCTAGTGGAGAGGAGACCAAGTGAGAGATGGATAACACATGGTCTTTTAATGTGACGCCAAAGAGTTTCCCGTTCCAAAGTAAGCAGAAATAGGTTATCTTGAGACACGCGATGGTAGAGAGCGGATTGAGGAATGGAATGGTCTCGAGGCGACGGTGGGAGGAGGAAGGTGACGATGGCGATGATGACGCTTTGAAGGGAGGCACGAGTTTATCGATAAGAACTTTGAAGGGATTGATTGCCTGATTCTTCTGAGTCTCTGGACCACTAGCCCGCCTTACGGCCCTAGAGGTCGGTCCTAACTATATGAGGCTAGCGTCACATGTGATCACGGCCAAGGCCCTAGGCATCAATTCCCCCGCCCTGAGGCCTCGACGCTAGACCGCGACAGGCATCGAGGAGCGTCCCGAAATAGAAACAGTCAGCTCCTCTCAGTCTATCATCGGCCTTGTTAAAGCGCCGCCGTCGTCCAGCCACCTTCTCCTCTTTCTCTCCCCCATTTCTTCTGCCGGTGATCATGGCGATCGGGTTTTCCCATCCTAGACATATCTCGTCGCGGGCTGTGTCTCCCGATTCTAAAAGTCGATGTTTGCTGTCTTTCCCGATATAAATATTTGACTACTGTGTTAGCACATGTGCTCCATTGGGCTGGTCCCTAATTTGCTTGTCTTCCTTCAGTTTAGTAGTACGGCGCTATTGATACGCATTCGAAATTGGACCTGGATTCGCTGCTATTTATGATACCCAGCTTATCGTCAGAGCGCTTATATTGTTCTACGCTTTGCTTTGCCTTTCATATATATTTATTTCTTTTCGACGTTGATTGCTTCGTGTTCAAGGAGCGAAGTTCCTTTGCGTCCTTGCTCCCTCCACGATGGAAGGTTCGTTTTCCAATGTCATGAACCACACCGACCGGAACGACCTAGGCAATCCCCCGATGGTTATCCAGCAGTATGCGAGATACCCGCCCGCTCTGGAGCCTGGGTTGCAAAGCGCATCCTCACTGGGAAGCGCCCCCAGTCGGCTACCAGCCTCCAAATCACCCCCGCTCAACCGCAAGGAGACGCCTCGCAGTTTGCAGGCATCACCGACAGGCGTGCGATCGGGAGTTCCCCCAGCATCAGCACCCACCACGCGCTCAGGTCCCTCCATGTCGCCCCCTATGTTCGACCCTCTTCGCCAAAGGGCACCCAGAGAGTCGATTGCTGACCAGCCAGAATCTCGGTCGCTGCCATCTCGCGATATTAAGGATGATACCATCGACGATGCCTATGTGAATTTTATCTTTTACTGCAACCCCAATGTTCCTCTTTCGGTAGATACTAGCGAGCTACGAAAGACATTCCGATCGCCTCCCCGAAGCGATGGCAAGAGCTTCAGTATTTTCACCCTCTGGGAACTCATTCGGAAACTTGACAACAAAGAACTGAAGACTTGGATCTCTCTCGCCACTGAGCTTGGGGTCGAGCCGCCTGTAATGGAAAAGGGACAGAGTACGCAAAAGGTTCAACAATATGCGGTCCGTCTAAAGGTGCGTCGAGGCTCTTAGCTTACCTTCAGTTTGACTTAGCTTGTCTAATACGCACTCTTGATTTTTTTTTTTTTTTTAGCGGTGGATGCGAGCGATGCACGTCGATGCGTTCTTTGAATTTTGTCTAGGTCACCCGCACCCCTACTACACACAGCTTCCTGCGAACAATGCAGTTGTCAGCGACAGCCGCGACGGTGTCCCATTAGAGGAGGATCTAGCGCTGAGAGCTCTTGTGCCCCAGTGGAAACCAAAACGGGGCAGGAAAAGGGCCGATGAAAGAGATTTTGGGCTTGACAGAATATCCAAGCGACCATCCTTAGACACTTCCGTTGGCATCCTACATCCCGGCTCGTTTCCCTCGCACTCCGCCACATTCCCTCACAGTGCTATTCCATTTAGCGCTTTCCCCGATGAAATGGAACCTAATGATCCGTGGGTAGCTGCTTCGTCAACGTTTACCGCTGGGTCTTCGGAGCCAGCGACCAGCCAACAGGGGCAAGATGGTCGTTGGAAGCCACTTGATCGCATTGCATCTCCCGCCGGTTATCCACAGTCAGCCATTATGCCTCGAGGTCATCATCCACCCGAGGTCTACATGCATCCCATCGAACCACGATCTGCAGTCACGCCCTCATCGGGTGATAAGCCACGTCCCAAAAGACGACATGGCCCTGCAGTGTCATCCGCATGGCCTAACAATACCGGATCATCCACTGGCAAGACTCGCGGAAGGCCACCAAATAGAGGGACCGTCTCTGGGCCCTTTTCTTCGTTCCCGGTTAACCCCAATCGCACTGATCCTCCTCATGTGCAACATTCCAATGTTAGGCCTTCGCCTACCTTCGTTGTCGACCATGACTCTTCTAGGAGATTCTCTCAATCTCAGTACCAACAATCCCCCACCCCGCTCCCTGGCGGTCGGCCAAACAAGCTGCAATTGCAGGTACCGCATCACTCGGGCGCGCCTGTGCGCCTTGCCACCCCGCCAACACTGATGGTCAATGGCGTCAACAACCCATCGAACTCTTTGAAGGTCGAGGAAAACCAGCGAAACGGGGCTTTAGCACCCCATCAAATGAATACCACAATTGCTCCTAATCCTCCAATTCCTACGGCTCGAAACGGTCATCCTGTAAATGCAGATATAATCACCGAAGACGCTGTGCGGGTATTAACGAGTGACTTGCTGCGAGCCAAAGTCACCGGCCGCCCAGCGCCTCTCGGTGCTGAGGAGGCACGGAGCTTGGCAGTGACCATATTGACGACCCTAACGGCGTCATATTCCCAAACCCCATTTGGGTTTCCAGTTCTAATGTCCGCGCTTCATCTTGGGCTAGGACACCATTTCGGTTACCCAGGGGTCACGGAGAGTACCATGATCGTCCACGTCGAACTGGCCCCTGTCCCATCCGCTCTCGTGCAGGGGGCTCCGGGCCCTGATGGGACGCAGTCAAATTTCATATACAGCGTAGCCCATGAATACAAGCATGGGCTTCGTTTTAAAACCAGAGTGACGTACGGAGATTTCGCTCTCGGAAAAGGCGATAGCAACAAGCGTGAAAGCATATCCAGGGCCACTGAGGAGCTTGATAATAACATTACCGAGGTGGATAGTCTGGATGATGCAGAATTCGAAGTAGACGGAGCGGATGGTAATGTGTCCGAAATGACCTGGAAACAACGGTACATGAAGGCCCGGGCTCAGTTGCAGAAGAAGGAGCGCTCGTTGTCCCTGTACAAGCGCAAGATTCTCGAGTCGGTCATGACGGATATTTAACGGACAGCTTATCAGAACAAAAGCAAGGCAAGGTTTGCTTTTCCTTGGTAGAAGTCGTTGTGATTGCCTGCACAACTAGTCATAAATACCCCCTTGCCTGTATATTGTTGCGACGTGATTCTATATAAGTGATGTGCATGTGGACGTGCTTCATCACTGAGCTCGCTGTATGCACCGGAAATATTTTCTTTGCATCCGTTTTCTTTTCTTGGATACCCTTTGAGCGACGTTGATCTTGCTATTGGGATTAAATGTACGCCATAGAGCCTTTTCCTGATTTAGTTGATTAATTTGAATGTTTACTTTGAGGTCAATCTGTATTCGATGATTGCCATCTGCTAAGCCTGCTCCAAGTACCAGTAGATCCTCTGCTTTCATAATCGCGATGGAAATGGAAATGTGACCAAGACAAGGATAGCTCCAATCTAGGTCCGTAAAGGAATCCCCAGGAAATAAAGAAAGTAGTAGTTCCATTCCATACAAAGAGCAGCATCCTCAGCGCATCCTACTGAGGATCCCAAGCCTCCATTTACACATCGAACTATCACAAGAATCAGCATTCTCATCATACTCGTATATATATACAGAAATACTACAAGCAAAACGAAATGGTAAGATATAGGTAGGTACTCACCAAAGGCAAATCATCCTCGCTCTCACCATGGGATTTAGTCTCCTTCTCAGAGCCAGCCATCTGTTCTACTAGATCCTGCGCACACATCACCGCCGATTTCTTCATCAGTCTGGCCTTCTTGGGCGAAGAGTTGATTGGGGACGGGGTCGTGGTTGCTTTGCGTTTTGCCTCAGAGTGTTTATTCTTTCCTGGAGAGGCATTTTCATTGCCATCGCCAACGCCGCTATTCTTCCCGGATTTATTTCCAGCAGGAGTAGATACAGTGCCTCCAGATGGGTTGATACCGTGTGCTTTCATGAGACGTTCGTAGCGTTTTGCACTTGATTGTTTATTTGTTATTTAAGATACTTTCTTTTCTTCTGAATGGGTATAGAGATGTGAAAGGATGGATAAGAGGGATGGATGACTTACGCAGCACCCTTGCTAATGATGCTGCATTCTTTGGCGACTTGGTTGAAATCAATCTATTTCGCATAGATGGTGAGTGATGTGCGAAAGACAGGATGAGATAGGAATGAGAGAATAGTCGGGTGGACCCATACCTTGCCGCTGTTTGAGAACCGAATGCAGCTCAGGAGGAACTGAAACTGCTCTTCCATGGTGACTGGGGCCATAGTGACGTGTTGATTCTATGGAGATAGTTGGAAATTGCGTATGGCGATTAGGATAACTGAGAGATTATGAGAATGAGAGCTGTCTGGATAGAATAGTGGAGAGGGTCAGGTGAATAGGTAAAAGAGATAACGGAAGGTCATGAGTGAGACGGAATCACCAGAGAGAGGAGAGAGTAGAGGAGGCTGGGAGGTGGTAGTGAAGGACAACTAGGGGGAATGAAAGCTGGATGATGTGTTTTTCCAGTGGATAGATACAGCTGTCAAGAATATTTACTAGGACTATCTATATTGTCTAGATTTCCAATCCAAATATCTATAAATAGTGATAGTTTCAGGGATGAAATCGTCTTCACTTAGTTTACAAAGAAAAGCAAATATATCATATCTGTCTTTACCTGGATCCCTCACATTGGTTCAACTACCAACCTTAGGATCAAACTCAGATAACTAGTATCTAATCCGAAACCTCCATGGTGCATGCATTCAATCAACCCCTCGAGCTCTCTAGTACGCTGTACAGCTTTCCAGTCCCTTAGCAGCTGGAACCGATCATACTAGCTGGACGCTCCAATCCACCATTGAATCCACTGACCAAGGATAACCAACTGCTAGCTCTTGAACTACCCATTGGTACATCCAGTGGTACTCGCAATATTGATGAGACAGATTCACTGCCCCTGTTTCGTAGTTGTGGGCAACTTCCCAACCAGTCCCCATTAATGCCATATAAGCTGGGCCCGCCATGGAGAAGATCGTAGGACAAGAGGGAAAGCATAGAGGTCTGTGAGTGATATTTGGATCACAAGGGAGCATGGAAGGATAGATAAGATTGCGATGGACATCGATGAGGCCTGGCATTCTTTCTTTGCTTAATTGCTGGTTAAACATCCCAAGGAGTTGATGGTGGACTCTCTACCTCCAGGCTGTATTCATTTCTGGAGTGATCAAACCATATTGTATGGATTAGTTGGCACACATCAATCAAATTGTTTTAGGAAAACTACGATTACGACCCTAACATCTATTCATGCGAGTCCACGATCCAACAGTTGAGATCAAATGATTATCCATTTCTTTTATCCATTACGGAAAAAGAGTCAATTAATTACATTGTACCACTATGTCCAGAGTCCGAATTACCAACAGAAGAAAATGAAACAACAACAACCACGAGGATCTCTGGAACGGCTGAGGGTCAAATCAGTAAAATTCGGACCCAGAAAGACATCCAACCTCCCGAGTATCATCTATAGATGGATACATCCACAACGCTTCAAGCCTGGTTGGGAGTATCGGGAACACTATCAACAGTCTCCACTTCCTTCTTAACAACCACTTCAACGGCCTCCAACAGAGCAGTGCTAATTCCGTCTTCTTTCTTAATTTTCGCACCAGTATTGGAAGTGCCAGCGTCCGAAGTGACGGGTCCAGTGGCCGGGATCGGCTTCGAAGACACTTTGGCGCCCTTCCGCGGAGCCTTCCTGGGAGACACAGTCTTAGCCTTAACGGGGGACACCGGCTCGTCATCCATCGAGACGTCAGAACCTTTATCCTCGGCCTTGATGGTGACAGTCTCGTCAGCCATAGCGTTGATGGCTTTGGCACTCTTGCTCCGGGTGGACTTGCCCGCCGGTTTGGTTGGTGTCGCGGGGGATTCGCCCTTGGCCACACCAATCTTCGGAGCTGGGCTAGTGTTGATGCAGTCCAGGTTGGCGAATCCGTATCTTTTTCTCAGAACACGGAAGCGATTTCCCACGGACGCTACATTGGTGTAACCCAGGGCTTCGCCAACCTTGGCCAGATCGACCTGGGAAGTTCAGTGGGTTACGAGGAGATAGTGGAATATGTAGTGAGGATGCTTTACCTGTTTGTTCTGGTCAAGGTTCTTGACACATTCCATGATGAACTTGGCATCTTGCTGGCTGATATCGCCATCGGTGGTGGTAGTTTTTCCGTTAGAAGACATGGTCAATTGCTGAAACTGAAGGAAGTCTGAAGCAAATATGATGTAGCATGTAAGAAAATAGGGAAAATAGGGGAATTAATGACTAGTTAAGCAGCAAATTTGAAATATGGAGTAAAGAGCCAAGCTAAGCAAAAACAAAATAGATGGGTGTGGAGTCACACAGTGAGAAGAAGAGTGTGAGGACGGTGAGAGGAGAGAGAAGGGCAAGGGAATGAATAACAAAAAACATGTAGGAAGATTTCACCACTCCAAGGGCTTTATGTTTACGTTACTTTCAGCTTGATTATGTCGTCAACATGGGCAGGTGATTACCAGTGATGGTCGTCGCGGGCGATGAGCTATGGATGAGACGCTGATTCTGGTAAGGGGGCCTGCTCTGAACACTCTCTCATGGATTTAATCAGAGACTACTTGAGTAGAGATCTATAGAGTGGTCATATTGCCCCTTCCATCCATGTCGGCTATGGCCCATGAAGCAAATACAACCACACTCGGAAGGAAGATCAATGCGTTTGTGGGCTTGATATACCTAAGTAGACGTGGAATTGCATACCTGTAAGTAGTACTATTGTCGATGTAGCAAGCACAGAGGAAACCAACTAATTAATCGCGATTCTCCACTCCTTTCCCATCCACCCCAGCAACATTCGTCCCTTGATACTCCACTTCATTTCCTTGTGCGGCCACCACCTGCTCCTCAGGCTGCTCCACCTTGAACAACACATCGCCTACTCCCATTTGATCCCTCGGTTCGGTCTTGATAGGGCTCCACGCCGGCTGAGAAGCAGGACAATTCTCATATTCTAATGGAGACCGGCCAGGAAAACTCTGGGCAGGCGAATACTTACTCAGCTCTACTGGAGCCACGGTAGACGACGAATATGGGAAAGCGGACGACGGCGGACGTGGCTGATTTGGAATCATCATCGGGGAGGAGAAATGGGGAATCTCCGCTAAGGTCGGAATGCGCTGCATGGATGGGTCGGCCTTGATGTATGGGTCCGACGAGTAGGGTGCAATCCTAGGTTCCTGCTTCACCTCCGGTTTGGGCTGCGAGGCGGTTGGCTCCGTATCCTTGTGAGTGTCCATCTTCCATGAGCTGTCTTTGGACTTGTTCGCGGTCTTTTTGGGGCGGGGGGCTCGCGGTGTGGACGTGATGCCTTCCATCTGTTGTCTGAAGCGAGAATATCGCATACGAGCTGCGTGTCCATTGGAGATGTCCAGCTGCGATGCCACCAGATTCCAGTCGATCTTGGAGGAGAGACTCCGTTAGCTACCTAGTGGTAGGAGGATCAAGGGACTATAGGACGTACGGATTTTAGGTCCAGCTGCTTGATGATGGTGTATAGGAATTTGGCCGTCGGGCTGTCCGTTGGCATGGCCCTACTGCGTCGGACAGTACTCATGGCTGCAACGCAAGAAACTCAGGGAGGATACAGCAAATGCACTGGAGTAGAGAGAATGTAGTGCCAGGACGACTGGGATCTAAAGGTTGATGGAGAAGTATGCACTCTGCTGCACAAATGCACCAATATATAATCCAGCCCACGGCCAGCAACAGAGACAGCCATAACAGCCTAATCAGACAGAATCTTGCGGAGATAAAGAAACTGCATTCAGCCCGTGCTAAAAGAGAGACAAACGAACCTCATCGTCTTGCCGCATTGTCTTGAGACTGTGGATGTTGTTGGTATGGCATTTTGTATCCACGGGATAAGAGAACAAAGGTGTAATTTTTCTTAGAGGCACGGCAAGGATCCCTATTGCATACACACTGTGGAGCATTGCCAATAATCTGGAATCCAGCTCTCTTTGCTTTCCAAATATTCAGGTTTAGCCCCATCACGTGGGATTGTAAGCCCAGATTGTTTGGACCAGAGAATGAGACATAAGAAACTTACAGATGTACGCAAATGGTTTCCTTCTCTCTTTCTTCTAGGTACTCAGGAGTAATTGTACTACAGCCTCTTCGCATACTGATAAATTTCCAATACACAGATGTGCTGCTGCCATTTTCAATCAAATTTGATACCGACTGTATTTGATAAGATTTTACAGTACTTAACAAATATCTATAGATGTTCTATACCCTATGTCTAATAAATGCTAATTTAGCTACTGGCTGGTGGGTACCTAACAAATTGCGAATGGCTGCATAGTGATTTCAGAAATCTAGCGTTATGCAGGCGGAGACAATATGGAATACAGAGAGACACAGAAACAAAGGCCCACCGGCTGAAAGTACATGGTTTCCCTTCAGAGAACGCTAAGTCTACTCCATACTCCGCATAATATTTTATTTGACAAGCTGCCTCGTACTTTGTACTCTATACTTTAGACCGCGTTTTCTGTACTGTGGATCTATCATTTTTCACAGCTAGGCCTATGCGGCTAGATACGCGCGAGTGAAAGCGATGGCTCCATACCTTGCAGTACACAAGGCAACAGATTTCTCACAAAATGCCCCTTATGAACAAGAGCCTAATTTCCCATTAGACAGGGTCATTGGCTTCTCTTACCATAGCTGCAGGAGCTCCCCAGTCCAGCAGCCTCTTCCCGATAAAGGTACAGACTCTCTGCCACACTGAATATGGTGTGTTCTTAACGAATCACAGATCCAATTCAGTATTTTCTTCCTCTATTTACTGGTTTCCCTCGATAGTTCTCAGTGACGGTCTTATCTTTTCCCCTCTCCACTCCATTCTGGTGTTTTACACGCGCTTCTCTACGCGTAGGTTGTGGACTCTCTCGCGTTTGTCTGGTATAAAACTCTTCATGATCCGCAGGTCACTTTCTCATCCATCCTTCCTCATTATCCTTCTTCCATATTTCCACAACCCCTGATCCTGGTCAAACATACGCTATGCCGAGACGAAACACTCGATCTCGACTCCTAAAACGGGAGAAAACTAAAACGCACCTCTCCAGATTGGAGCGAGCACATGGATAACCAGTTCCTATTGGCTGCCTTTTCACTGATGAACGTGTCGCCGGATTTCAATAAACTTGTCGAGATAATGGGGAGCGATAAACACACAGTGAAAATGCTTAAGTACGGTTGCTCTCGTCTATACCCCCGAGTCGTTATAAAGAGCTAACGAAGGTGCTTTTTTTTCCGTCCAGGGATCGGTACGACATTCTCAAGAGCCGGTCTGCTACTGTTCTGAAAGACCGCTAAGAGATGGCGCAGCTGAATGGCGTTAAGTCGGAGTCTGAATCTGAATCGGACTCTGCCTCTTATGATTCAGTCACTATCACTGGGGTGAATATGACTCCCCCGGATTTTAGTGATGTTTCTCCCATAACCCCAGTTATCCGGCATCACTGTGAGCCGGGAACGCCATCTATCCAGCATCACGATTCAACTAGAGCTGTTCCTGCAGGAGATTTAGGTCAG
Source organism: Aspergillus tanneri (assembly GCF_003426965.1). Lineage (NCBI taxonomy): Eukaryota > Fungi > Ascomycota > Eurotiomycetes > Eurotiales > Aspergillaceae > Aspergillus > Aspergillus tanneri. The sequence continues at coordinate 3,023,659 of NW_022984632.1, forward strand.
TCAAAAAACGGTATACTTTTTCCAGTAACTGACAGCCCATGGCCCACTAGAACCGAACCTCGCTGACACGATGCTGCCTGGAGGGGTCGGAATGATAGAGACCGAACCCTTTCCACATATAGAGGAAGGGATTCTGGACGGGTATTTTCAGGACGGGGAAGAAGCAGGGAGAAAGGCCATGCTATTAATTATCACTTTCATGATCGACTACAGACATTTGCTGTCGAGGTCAACCAAAGGAGTCCTCCATGTAAGCGGTGATGAAAGTTTATGGAGGTTCGGTTTTCGGGTTTGTTATCATAAGCCTTTCGTTTATAAAAATGTAGGGCGTTGGTATCAAAGTCTTCGTCGACATTCCAATAACCGTAAAAACGAGGCCTGACTGGCATACCTTCAGTGTACAAGCTGGATGAACAGAGGCTTGCCTTGTATAGTTTTGTGGGGTGTCTCCCTGCCATGCGTTGTGCAGCTCCAGATGGTAAGAAATAAACTACTCCGTACACTTCACCAGTAATATTATTCCATCCGTATTTTCAATTTTGGTTTTCGCGTCGATTGCTCATGTGGGCCTGACTAATCCCGATCACCCCTCTCTGCGCAATATGGAAAAGCATTAAATTTACTCCCACTTTAACATTTAACACTTCCTAATACCTGAATCTCTGCAGCAGACTTTGACCGAAGTACTCTCTGGTAGCAATGTCTTTTGTTGCGGTCGGGGCATGTTATGTTGATACAATCTTAACGTCTGTGGCAGTCCCTATCAACGTCATTCATCTACACTAGCTCATTGCGTCCGTCTTCAGAACCTCCCATTATCCAGGCGAAGATGAGAAGCTACGGGCTTCCAGTGTCTCACGTCGGCGTGGGGGGAATTGTCCCAATAGTCTCGAGGTCCTCCAGCAGTTGACGGGACAAGATGCGTTAACAACGGGAACATCGTTAAATCTTGTTGCTGTGCTGCCAGCGAAATCATCCGTTGCTTCTCAGCAGATCCGGTCAGCGTTTGAACCCCGTGTTGGGCTTCAACATTGTATCTACAGAGAGGAGTTCAGTGAACCCGCTTCGAGCTACATCATCAAAAGCCTGTCTTCCGGTAGCAGGACGATTGTGAATTATAACAAGCTACCGGAAATGACGGTGGATGAATTTGCTCGTATTGCAGATGTTGTAGGACCAAAGACTGGATGGTTCCATTTTGAGGTGTGCTACTAACCATGTACCTTTTCCTACGGTCTCCTAATCTAGACGTTCTATATGTAGGGTCGTATACCCGATGTGATTCTCGCTTGTATCTATTATCTCAGAAAATGCTACCCATCGGTCCGAGTCAGCGTTGAGGTAGAGAAGCCAGGGAGACCAGGCTTACAAGAGCTGGCAGCAGAAGCTGATGCAGTCTTTTACTCTAAAAGCTGGGCTCAGGTACAGAAATCTCCCATGTCTAAAGAACCCATTATATAAAATTTACTGAAACAATGTAGGGGAACAGATATGGGTCGGCTGAAGAATGCCTTCGAACACAGTCCTTACTCACACGCAACGCGTATGGCCCCAGACCCACCTCTACAATTTATCGACACTGATTTCGCTCCAGGTCATTGCTCTTCTGTACATGGGGACAGGACGGTGCTGTTGCTCTAGAGACCAGGACTGGTAGCCTTGTTCATAGCCCAGCATATACGACGGAGGATTTCAAAGTCGTCGAGTGAGTGGGAAACTCATTCCTTTTTAGTTCATTGACTAATGCTTATAAGCCCTATCGGAGCTGGTGACACATTCATAGCAGGCATGCTATATGCACTGATATGTCGGGATGACTGGGATATTTCACAGAAACTGAAGTTCTCGAATAGGGTAGCAGGAATGAAAGTTGCACAAGAAGGCTTCTCAAATCTTGGAAGGGCTTTAGAATTACCTTAAACAATATCACTGCTGGGTATATCATTGCTCTTCAAGACGTTGGGTATTACATATCTCTGGAGCCGTATGAAACCATTTCCCTTCCCCTTTTTCGTCGTTTTTGCTTTTCTTTTTTTATATGTAATAATGTAAGTCGTCAATAGGGGCCATTGATGCTGGCTTGTTGAATGATACATAGTCATTTATAGTAAACGAACAGGTGTAGCAGAATTTTGGTGCACCACTGGTGGATTTGCGACATAACTAGTGGTGACTCGAGTGCTGGATTCATCCACAATAACAATTCTGGTCCTACAAGGAAATTCACGTGTCGACGTGTAGATATAGTCAGGTGACAGGAATTGATTGCGGAAGGCGGTGTGTATCAAGAAAATTATTCTGCCAGAACTTTAACTTTTTTTTATCTTGATCGAAGCTCTCGGCTGGACGATTCCATAACCAACAAATTCTCTTCCCCTGAAGCCGCCGTACCTCACAATACATAATGGCTGCGGTATATAAATCAGTGTCCAAGAAGCAGGCTCGGCAACTTGCCAAAGAGCAGGAGCAGGATGAAGAAGATGTCGAAATGGGAGATTTTCTTGGAAGTGCCGACGAATCCAGTGATAGTGACGAAGACGAAGAGGAACATACCATGGAGGTAGCTAAGAAGCAGCTGGCCGCCGGATTCATGCCGAAGACTCGTGTACTCATGCTGACTTCCAGAGGTGTTACCCATCGGTATGATCTATCTTAAACTGGCTTATGAAAGGAATTGAAATTGATCATTGCTAATTATCTTCGGTTTTTTGTTTTTTTTTTTACAGCCATCGACATTTGCTCGCGGACCTTGCTTCTCTGCTCCCTCATACTATCAAAGAAACAAAATTGGATACTAAGAAAAAGACTACTGGTTATAATCTACTCTTGAATTCCCTCGCCGATCTCCACTCGTGCAACGTGATCTTCTTCCTTGAGGCTCGCAAGCGTGGTCAAGATCTCTACCTCTGGCTTTCTCGCCCTCCCAACGGACCGACGTTAAAATTCCACGTTAACAACTTGCACACAATGGGCGAATTGAATGCTGGATTCAGCGGTAACTGCTTGAAGGGTGGCCGGGGTATCGTCGTTTTCGACCGGTCCTTCGATGAGAATGGTCCGGAAATGAGCAAGCCTGGGAACGAGTACCGGGGGTTGGTCCGGGAGATGCTCCGCGGAGTGTTCTGCGTGCCCAAGCGTGGTGTCAAGGGAATGAAACCTTTTGTTGATCGCATCATCGGTGTGTTCGGCGTCGACGGCAAGATTTGGATTCGTGTTTACGAAATCAGAGAGTCGGAGGGTGAAGGCAAGAAAACGAAGGATGGTGAGGAAGCTAACCCTGCCCCAAAGAGTAAGGGTGGTCTACCGGAGATTTCTCTTGTCGAGATTGGCCCCCGTTTCGTCCTCACACCTATTGTCATCCTGGAAGGCAGCTTCGGTGGTCCTGTCATCTACGAGAACAAGGAATATGTCAGCCCGAACCAAGTTCGCAGTGAGATTCGCATGAGCAAGGCAGGACGCTACGCTAAGCGTCGAGACGTGGAGACAGACCGTTTGACAAAGAGGTCAACGTTGGGATTAGGCGAAGGTGAACGTAAACCAGATGCGCTAGACAACAAGAAACTCTTCGCATAGCCGGGTTCTTTCACTGCGTGTTTTATTTTATTATGTCTGTTTCTGCCTTAGGTGTTATTCTACTTGATATCCTGGAGAATGTATATGTGGTTGATGCAGGGATACTATCTCAACCCTTAGTCACTCAGTTCACGATATAGATATACTGTTGGGCCGGCTTTATAAATTAATGGATATATGTCAAATCACTGATGAGCCTCTTTCAATAGAGGAACTTATGAACTTGATGACTTGGGTATGTGGAGTACCGCGACATATCGGTCTAGCCTTTGACTCGGTTAATGATACTTTCTCATTGTATACATGAAACTCACCAGAATTCGCTCTATCAAACTCCTGTGCATCCAAGTTGCCCAGCCTCGTCTTCCAAACCGCGGGTCATAATTATTACAATGTCGGAAATATGCGCGATAAACATGATAATACCAAAATGCTCACAAAGAGCCAATGGTACTTTTTGTGGCTGAACGGTATTATTTATATTGAAATATATCTCTCCAGCAAAAGAACCGGTCAGGAAAATGTGCCTCGAAAGCGATCAGTCCAAAGAAGGCCTGATGCTTAAGTTCTTGACCAGTCAGCCTAATGACCGCTAACGAGCGAGCCTGGGGTAGGGTTTCTTCTTGTGATGCTCTTGTTCCCATTCTTCCCCTGTATGTGTCACATGTTAAGTCCAGTATGGTGCTCAGACTAAGGCCTTCGCTACTATACAGGACGCTAATTAGATGCGACTGATCTGTCGATCAGTCACCTCTTGTACCTTTTTATATGGTCAAGTGGTTTTATCTCTACTAGCACAGAGACAACCAAACCATCACAGTATGCCGTTCTTGGGGCCAATAATCACTTAAGTTTCGATCCTAATGACTGGATTCTCGAAGTTGGTAGGTTGGATTTCCTTTACTTCAATATTGCGGGTGCTATATATGTAGCTGGTCTTTATTCAGAATTCATCGATAAAATTCCACTGGACTAAAAAGGGACCAAGGCTCTAGATAGCCAGATAACTCTTCTGATATATTGACAGAATGAAATAGTTGGTACTTAAAAATCCTCATACCGAATGCTATTAGATATAAGCATAACTGCAAGCAAGGAAGTAGAGCAGAAATTAGAGTCAAAGTAGAAGAAAGAAATATTTAAAAAATCACCTTGATTCCTTGATTTTCCTTTTCATGGTATACCGGTATCTTACGCGACAAAGACCACACAAGAACATAAAGTAGGCCAGAAAATTGAAGGCTCCAGCCTCAACTCAGCATGCATCTGGCATTCCTTACAATCTGAAGGCGTCAGTGGAGCAATCGCTGCACAAGGCCCCTTAGAACGAGCAAGGGATGATTATTCTTACATAAGCAGACTGTACAGTTAACTTAGTTAAAGTTAACGTTCGTTAGTTAAAGGGTCATCCCGCCGCGGAGCGCGCTCTCCATATCCCATTAACTATCTATCATGGCACCATTATTGCTGTCCCGCCTATTGTGGCTCTTTGGGATCAGTAAAGCTCCTTCCAAAATGCCTTTCGCATTGATTAGAGATCTGAGCAGCCCCAAAAGAGGGATCTCAACTTAGACCCATCTGTCACTGTGGCCGCGCTGCTGATGCCCTGCGTCAGCGACGCTGTCTTCGAGTAATATTCGTCTAGACTCATCGATCTAACGGCAGACTATCTTAACTTTTAAACACTTGAACCTACTACAGCATCGCCTCTAAGGTTCGTGTCTTTGCGAAAAAAGCGCCAGTTTCATCGATATACCTAGCTAATCAATGTATGAACCATACAGCAATAATGTCTTTCGATCTACTGGCAACGGAGCTGTTGCTCCACATATTTCGCTCTTGTAATACTCTATCGGATGTATTGAACTTGTCTTCTACCTGTCGACGACTTCACCATGTTTTTAACCTATCTAACAAACCACCAATTCTCGCCCATATTGCCGAGCTCGAGTTTGGTCCTCTACATGAGATTTTACAGATCGTGACGCAGAATGCAAGCCAACCAGCTCACCTTTTCCGGTCTCCTCCTATGTCGGATTCACTTTTTAAACAGATCGTTGCAATTGGGCGAGTAGCGCAGAAATGGGAGACAATTTATCCCGTCAAGAAATGGAAGGCGGATTATGAGAACCGACGTTCCCTGACCGATGATGAACGATTCCGGCTGCGCCGTGCTGTTTATCGTTTCTGGCTTTACCATCGTGCTTTTCACAACCGCCTGCATGACCGATTCGTTCGTAACCTGCGGCATGTTGTTGCTGAACGTGCCCAACTTCTACACAACTGGTCTACGATGGATTTGGCTGAGATTGAGGACCTGCGCATGATCATCCGTGATGTCGTGCAGAATCATATATGCCCGAGCAATGGGACAATCCAGCGCAAGTTCCGCAAGCGGTTTCCTGAAAGCAATCATCAGTTGACTTTCAATATCCACCTGAATTACCCTGCCAACAATGCTCCTCCCGCCTTTGACAATGGCGTAACTACCTTTGATCAGTATTTCCATACCACCCATCCGGGCAATTTCAGCGAATTGCCTGCTAAATACCGATCCATGTTCCGGAATGACTTCTACCATGACCCTGGATTCGAAGGCTGGGGCGATGAAATCCCACATTATTACGTTGTGCAAGATATGATGAAGCTTGACCCCGGTCAAATCGTGTGGCTGCGTAAACATGCGCCGCTCAAGGAACACGTGGAGATGTATGTTCATTCCCTTGGGGAGTGGTTCCGAGACAACGGCGAGACTTTTGGGGATACGCTCGAATGGGTCATGAATGAGAGGGGGGATGACGTGGAAGAGTTTAGAGCGTCCATAGAAGACCGAGATCTGGGAATTGTGTTGGATTAGCTGTAATGGAATGGGAGTATGGAGACGCCGGATGAAAACGGTATCAAGGAGTGACTAGGGTCTAGTCAAGAGCATACTATTAGAGTAATAATCCAAAGTGATTAATTTAGTGGCAGTTATCTGTCAAGAGTGCTATTAATCTGATCCGTAGCCCCATGCAACCTGATAATAACTCCCCTACACTAAGGAGTACGGAGAAAACATTGAATAAACAGCGACAGCGACATAGAATACTTCAACAGCGCAGCAAATCCCGCCATATTGGACGGACCGTAGCGGAGGATGGATGGATACCTACCTGTAAGGACTGGTATTATTTCCCCTACCTCCGTACGGACTACCTTAAGGTACTGTGCAGTAAACCCCGATCCCCCGAGCTAAACCGCACTGCTAGTCGAGAATTCGAGGGCTCAACTTATCCTGGTGGATTCTCTAGTGCTGAGTCTAGGGCTGTGGGGACACCTTGATGTTACCGTACAGATACCGTACAGATTAGTAGATATCCTTAAGTACCTACCTAGGTAAGGTCTAGGTAGGCAACGAGGTCTTGACTCTTGTGATGTCCTCTACAGCACGTAGTCAGATAGGGTCTGTTGCCAGACGGGGTGTGCTCTTTGGATCTGAGAAAATTGTCAGTCCCACCCCATCTTACCTGCCTATTCCTCGGGTTGACTATCTACTAGGTATCTAGACTTTCGTATGTGATCTTACTGTGCGTGAAATAATCTGTACGCGGCTCACAAACGTGATGTCGTGGGGCTAAGCTCCCCACTGCTTGGGAAAGTGGGCCGCTCGAACTCATGCCCATCTTAGTACGGAGTATTTCTACCCTTCTACGGAGTGGTTTTTCACTGAGTTGGGTCAGTCCATTTTCCAGGCCGTTGGTACCGGAAATGCAAATTTAATAACAATAACGATACTCCGTAGGTTCGAAGGATCGAGGGCAGTATGTTAGTCAGAAGACTACTTATGATGCAGGGGCTAAACTGTCATTCGGCCACTGGAACTAATTAACTACAGTACTCTGATGATGAAAGCTGTCCGTTTATCATAACCATGTCAACATTAACGGCGTAAGAACCACATAGCCACTGTAACGGGATGCGTGCCACAAAGGAGTCAACCCAAGCTACAGCTTGAGATTAGTATGGACAATTGTCAAGTGGGAGAAGAAAACAGAACTTCAGGGGTAAGAAGGGGCATATTCGATATCAATAGAGAGAAGAGGGGGCAAAAGGGAGTAAAAGGGGGTAGTATCAAGGGAAATCAATTTCATGAGCTAGAATGGTGAAAACAAACCAAATTATAGAAAGAAAAGGAGGAAAAAAAAAAAAAAAATGAGCCGACAAAATAAAGAATCCGGGAAGGTGTAATGTCCAACATGAATCGCCACCCGATTTCCCTGTATGCCGTTCCCAACAACGTCCCTCTTGTGTATCATCACCGTGGAGGCTAAGCAACAGACAAAAAGAAAGATCCAGACCATTCAAGTATCACATCACAAATATAAAAATCGTTGCGATTGGGCATGGCCGTCCCCTCTAACAGCAATCACTCTTTTTATTATTCGATTTATCTCCGGTTTAACAGCAACCCTGCTTTGCCTCAGGACCCTGCGATGGGTTAATAACCACCGGACGACGCTCGCCGACGTCGGCCTGGCCCGAATCTCCACCGTCGATGGCTTTGCTGGAAACAATACGGTAGATTTCTGGAAGACGTGAGCCATACGGGAACGACTTGAAGACACATTGGAGGGATGAACTAACCTGTGAGGATGTTCTGAAAGGCGAGTTCAACGTTGCTTGCATCAAGGGCAGAGGTCTCGATAAAGGAAAGGTTGTTCTCGCCTGGGGTCATTAGCATGCAGGGATCATCTCATCACGAAACAGTGCAACGTACTCGCAAACTGCTTGGCTTCCTCTGTGGGCACAGCCCGCAGGTGTCTCAGATCACTCTTGTTTCCTACCAGCATGATGACGATGTTGGAATCGGCGTGATCGCGGAGTTCCTTCAACCACCGATTGACGTTATCGTAGGTCTGATGCTTGCTAATGTCGTAGACGAGAAGGGCGCCGACAGCACCACGGTAGTAGGCCGAGGTGATGGCGCGATAACGTTCCTGACCGGCCGTATCCCAGATCTGTGCCTTGATCGTCTTGGAATCAACCTGGATGGAGCGGGTTGCGAATTCAACACCAATGGTCGACTTGGAGTCGAGGTTGAATTCATTACGGGTAAATCGGCTCAAAAGGTTGGATTTTCCAACACCAGAATCTCCAATAAGCACCACTGTATGCGAGAAGAGCCAGCGCAAGTTAGTTGCCACGTTCATCATGGTATGGCTTATCGAACGGACGAGCCTTGCGGCGACTGCGCCGGGGAAAAGTGGCGACTTTACCTTTGAAGAGAAACTACGAGATAATGGAATTAGTTTGTAAGGCCTTGCCAGTCAAGCGACGAAATGCCCAAGGGGTTCACTTACATCATACTCGTCGTTAGCCATGAGGGGTAGTGGGAAGAGCTTGGGAAGCCCAGATAAAGGTCGAGAAATTGGGGCTTGGAGGGTGTTTCAACGTGGCTGATTAGAGACCGGCGATTCAAGCAAAGCCAACAACAGTGTGCATTCAACTCGGGTCTAGGAGAAACGCAGGATTATCAGTATGCTGAGAGAAGGAAGCATGTCAAGTCCAGCGGCGGTACCGAGGGGAAGAGGAACAACGGGAACGGACTCACAGCGCAAGCAGGTGTTCACGGAGAGGGAGGATAGGAGGGATATCCAGATAATAGGATGGACGCCTCTCCTGGACCGATTCCCGAGTGGCTCCCCTTTTTGGACTAGCACAGTCACGTGCCACCCCACCATTCGCAACAAAGCCAAAACATCCTTCATCTCCGCCTGCAGGAGCAACAGCAGCAGCAGCAGCAGCAGCAGCAGCGAATGCCAGGCCCATGGTAGGAAAGGACGATGGCCTCCGTGGCGGTAGCTGCAGCGGACGATGATGATGACATTTCCACCACCTCCACTCTATCGAGTGAACCACAGTCGGATTACGAAGTGGAGGAGATTCTTGCCGAGAAGGAGTCACGCGATGGGATGCTATACCTGGTAAAATGGGCTAATTATCCTCTTGACAGGTGTTCTTGGGAGCCAGAAGAGTGCTTCAATACTCACCTGACCCTAGTGGAATGGTCCGAAAAGAAAAAAGCGATTAAAGAAGGCAGACTGGACCCGTTTGATCACGTCCAGTGGCAGCGTGAACAGGATGATCGCGAAAAGGCCAAGGCCGAGAGGAGGAACAAACGAGAATCACAAAGAAGAAGGATACGACTGAGCAGCCTCGTCAATGCTAAGATATTCGGAGGTTCCCACAATATTTCCCAACGCGGTCATGCCAGCGGCGGTGAAATAGCCTCAAGTAACCCACACCCTTCCATGCCGGCGAAAAGCCATAGCTCGCTCTCCAATCCCTCTTTGAAATCATCTTTCCAATCTGTGTCATCGAATAGGGCGCCGACGAATCCTTTACTTCTGAAGCCACCTCCCGTTCTTTTTGGTAGCAGCTCGGCGCCAGTTCGGGCCAAGAAGACGACCCAAAATACTGACTCTAACAAAATTTTCAACTTGTCGACAAAGCGGAGATATGAGAAGGCAAAGACGTGGGAACCTGCCCCTGATATCAACCAGCTGCAGCTGTTTACACCTGCCGATTACCGTCCATCTGTTGTTAATGCAGCAAAAAAGGGCAGCGTTAGTAGCTCTCCCAGCGTGGAGAAATTGGGCGAAGTACCGCAAGGAAACGATGCTCATACGCCTGCTGTCACCGCAGCAGTGTTGGGTTCCGATAGTAGTTTTTCTGCGCCGAAGAAATTAGATGAAGCTATGAAGGGAAAAGATGGTCACACGCCTGTCTCTAATGCACTCTCGATTCATCTCCCCAAGACTGCGACTATGGAATTTAACCCGTCTCCTCACGCCTTGCCTGGTACTCGCAGCTCCAGTCATACGAATGGGAGTCCCATCAAGGACTTGGATAATTCCATCTCCAGCTGGGACCATATATCGGATAATGAAACTAGTATACCATCCAGAAAGCCTGGTTTTAGAAGTCGTTTTGCAAGCAATGGGCGGTTTTGGAAGCCTGACGAGGTACTAGTCGTCATATACTATGGGCCGGATAAGAAAGAAATCGGCCAAGCCAGATTATGTGGTCTCTCTGCCGAGAGCAAGGGTCGAATCCTTTTATCTAAGAAAAATCACCGAGTAGATATCTGGTTTCAAGAACTTTGCACCCGCAACGATTACGAGCAGCTATGCCAAAACGTAAGTAACATGCTCAAGGCACTACTTCTTCCAACTACTTAGCCCCGCTTTTCCGTCGCCTTGGTGGCTAATAGAGATCGATTATATAGCAGAAAAATTTTTACTATGATTCCGGATGGATTGAAGGGTTTGATGACACGGAACCAAATATCTACAGAATGGCGCGAGATCTTCGACAAAGAAGGCTCTTGGCGGTGTCTTTTCCTGAGAGAGAACCACAAAACATCCTGCTTGCTTACCCCCCTGACTCAGCGGACTTTAGTTTTCTCCAAGATAACCTTAGAAGGAGATCTGATGTCTTTCTCTACCTCTCTGTGAGGAGCGCTTTCAAGCCTCATTTGCGGCCCTCTTTTTATCCTCAAAGGAAACAGTGGACTAATACGAACACATCGGCAAGGCCGCCTCTCAGTTCTGCAAGCCTGGAACGCATTGATGTCAGGAACCGAGTGGAACGCTTTCGAACTACCCAAGATGGGGCCAATGATCATGATGATACCATCAGTGTGGAAGTTCCAAATCCGCCGTTTCCCCAGGAACAAACCTCCCATAACCAATCCACCATCGAAACCGAACGAAATGAAGCACAGGAAGCATCGCATATAGAAGGCCCTTCGTTACCAACCGCTGAGAACGCGTCAGTGGATATTGGTGAACCAATGGATCTAGACCAGCCCGCTCAACTCCCTCTGACCACTTCTGGCCCTACCAATGAAGAGAGCACCCCCCCTGGCCTGTCTGCTTCAGATTTTGATTTGGATGCATGGTTTGATGTCCAATATGGAGTGACCTTTGAAACATTGCTCGATTCAAAGAAAACAGCAGGATTCTATGTCATGTACCCAGGTGACTCTGGGAACCCAGATAAACAGTGTAACGAACAATGTGAGATCTTGATGGTGTTTCTGCAAAAACATACCACCCAAACATATTCTAGTCATCAACCCAAAGATTGGGAGACACTCATATTGATGGAGCGAGGGGTAGCGCTGGTGGGTCCTTTTGTTCCGAGCTCGCTTTACTAGTATTAACAATTGAGCAGTTTCACGAAAGCTTTACCGATTACTCCTCCATACCGGCGCTTAACACCCTTCTGCAGAAAGGTAATACAAGCTTTTGGAGTTTCTCTCTAGACAACCCTCACGCATATTCCGACCACCCAGCACACTTTCAGCGCATATTCCCTCACGGAACTGTTTTCTTGGTCACGGAAGATTTAATGTTCCAAAAACCAGAAAAAACTCTCGCCTTTCTTTCCTGGTTCCTGGACAAATCTCGCGAGAGATTTCCTGGGACTTGGCGACTTATGTTGCGTCCAAATATCTTAAAATGGATACAGGAGCAAATGTCGAAGCAAGAGGCGAGACGGGGCGTGTAAGTTTTTCTCTGTCACGGATGCAATATGCGTCACTCTCGTTTACAGACACTAATAAGGGTGAACCAGGTGGTTCACCATGTACCAATTGATCACAGAACTCAGTAATCTTGAGAGTGGGAATATGAGCGCCTCGACGGAGGAGCTTCTGGGAAGCAGTATCATTTCTCCCGATCTCCCGTCTTATGACAAGCCTACGGAGCACAACAAAGATTTGACCCGTGAGCAAATAAGGGCAGACAACCTGGCCGAATTCTTCGCAGGCTGGGTCCTTGTCAACCGCCACCGATTTCGACGTTTTGCCATTATTACGGGGATCGAGCCACTGCCACGATGGACAACGTGGCAACATGTGGCGATCATGCACGGCTACAAATCCTCCATTTTCTCATACAGAATCGACTACGAGCTACAATGGTCCAGACTGAAGGGTCAGAAACCCGGATCTTCTGCAGAAGAAAAGGCTCAACACACTCCCACTCCCTACACCCCACAGACACCCAAAGCAAGTTCTCGGCCTAGACCGTCTGTGTCTTCCCCCGTGAATCATAACTATCCTCAACCATATCAGTGATTCATACATCTATACGAAGTTTATGATTATGCATTACATTATCGTCGTGATGGCGTCCTGTTTCAATGGTGCCTTGGGTCCTAGTTTTCCAGGTATTTTATGGTGTTGTGTACCAAAATGGGAGCAAGGGCGTGCCTAAATATTATTCAGTACACACGAGGAACAACATCACGTATCGACTCCTCGAGAAAGAAGTCAAATTATGGAACAATCAGTCACGTAGCCCGAGGGGCTGTAGATTCACATAAATACTGGATATAATACTAGTGTGCTTAGACTAGGATCCTGAACATGGTATGAACAAATAAACTTGGGCCTGGAAATCAATCAATCGCTCATGTACATAATCCGGAGAAATGTGCTAAAAGATGAGATATTAAGCTCATCCATACTCAAGCAAACACCTAAGATATAGATATAGACCCGCTATATATCGACTTCTTACGACCCCACTGCTCGTTTTCGGTATTCCCGAAAATTCAAGATCGGAGGATGCTCCTGCGCAGAGGTAGACTGAGCCTTGGCCTTTTTAGCTTTTTGCTTCTTTTCGCGACGTACTCTTTCCTCCCACTGGCTCTCCTCCGCTGCGATCATGGAGTGAAATCGTCCGCCTTGTCCTCGGGCAAGATAGATGGGCTTTTCATTGCGTGAGGCCACTGTTTCTGTCACCAGGACAAACTTCACGCTTGAGCCGGGCGTTTCGAACATGGCGTCGCTGAGAATAGTCTCGAGTTCTGTTCGAAGAGCCCGCGCGCCGGTTCCCATTTTGAAAGCATTCGCGGCAATTTTGTGCAAGGCCGGAGTGGTGAATCGTAGCTCAATGCCCGATAAAGAGAACAAGGTTGTGTACTGAGCTTGGAGGGAGTTGCGAGGCTCGGTGAGAATCCGGACAAGCAAAGGCTGTGATAGCGTGGAGAGAGCAGCGGTGACTGGCACACGACCCACTAGCTCTGGGATAAATCCATAGTTTTGTAGGTCAGTCGGGTTGAGAAGGTCTAGGGCATTGAAATACGTCGGTTCCCCGTCGACCGATTCGGATGAGGATGGTGTGAAGAATGGAAGATGCTTTTTGTACAGAGCTTCTTCTTCCGACCCGGGAATTATGGGAACGGGTTCGTCCACATGGTTAGATTCGATGGAGCGCTCACCCGGGCCCGATTGTGAACGAACTGGTTGGCCGAAACCAATTGACCCGCGCGATATCCGGTCCATGATCATCTTGCTTAGCCCGACAAATGCCCCCGATAATATGAATAAAATATTGTCCGTGCGCACATTATAAACCTCTCCCTTTTGTGGCATGCCGCCGCTGTTGGACGGTGAATATGGCGAGTTCCCCAGCGGACTACTCGAGGGATATGTATTAGGTGCATTCCCCACACGGGGGGCGTTTCTCTCTTGTTTTGCTTGTACCTGTACTGTGGTACCCTCGATAATCTTAAGGAGGGCCTGCTGAACCCCTTCGCCACTAACATCTTTACCATGGCTGACTTTGGCAGCTGCGATTTTATCTATCTCATCCAAAACGATGATACCACGCTCTGCCTGTTCAACGTCGTAGTTTGATGCCGCCAAAAGCCTGTGAACGCATACTTCTGCATCCTCTCCAATGTAGCCAGCTTGGGTAAACGGCGTGCAGTCGGAAATGCTGAAAGGAACCGACAGCACTTTAGCTAGTGTTTTAGCCATGAGTGTTTTTCCAACGCCAGACGGGCCCAGCAAAAGAATATTGGATTTCTCCAGTTGGAGTGGGGAGCTAGCATCCAGCTCAGGCTGGTCAACTGTGGACGACGATGAAGGGGGGTTGAGAGGTAGACTAGTAGTTCGCTGTTGACCCGGGAATTCATCTATTGCTATCCTCAGTAAATAATGAGCCAGAGGAATGGAAATTTGTCATTACCCTCGACAGGATGGTGTTCAATGGCTTCCCTCCGCGCACGTTTTGCCAGGAGTTCTGCTGCTTCCTCCTCGCGCCGTTGGAGTTCCTGCACACGTTGATAATGATTATATACAGCGACACTCAATATTTTCTTAGCCCGATCTTGTCCAACCACGAACTGGTCAAGATACTGTTTCAAGGTCTTGGGTGTGACCTGGGGAGCTCCGAAAGCCGGTGTAGATCCCAGGGGGCCGGCAGTTGGTAAACCCGGCTCATAACTACCGCTCCATGGCTGACTTGTAAAATCGGATCGATTAAACTGCGATGAAGTTGGAAAACCTGAAGACGAGCTTGATAAGCTGCGATAGACTAAACGAGGGTGTGGCGTGCGCCGATAGCGGAGGATACAATGAGGTGCGCAACGGGGCGCACGGGGCCAAGGAGGCAGCCGCAGCATGGCCAGCGGCAAATTTACAACTGATGAAGCTAGATAGAAGGGGAGAAACAAAGTTTAGAAGTAACTTGATCTGGTGGGATTGGGAAAGAGAGAGAAACTAGAGAAGCAGAGCATCGCCCCAATCATCATCGATAGCTGATAAGATGCGTAGCTTTCCCCGCAGCACGTGATGTTTATCGGCCGATGATATCCGCATGGGTACATGCAACAACAAAGGGAGAATACTCCTAGTATAAGGTCCCTTCTGCTATGTTCATGATAGTCGGGCAATCACTAGGGCTTTCTCATGATCTCGATGGGGATCTTATGTAGAGTCTCCATATGGTTGAACTAGCTGCACGATAACTCTAGGAATAAT
The DNA here is from genome assembly GCF_003426965.1 of Aspergillus tanneri. Taxonomy (NCBI): domain Eukaryota; kingdom Fungi; phylum Ascomycota; class Eurotiomycetes; order Eurotiales; family Aspergillaceae; genus Aspergillus; species Aspergillus tanneri. The sequence continues at coordinate 3,039,053 of NW_022984632.1, forward strand.
AGCCTATTGAATTCTTGATTAAACTAAATAAATAGAGAGAGGGAAGGAGGGAGAGGAACCGAGTAAATGAAACTGTCGTCTGTATTAAATGATACAGCCCCATAGCCAGCTGTTGATAGATAAACACTATGTAAGTGCTGACCGCCTTCCTTGTACTGGAGAATTGAACATGTTCACCACTTTCTAGCTCGCACCGTCACTGCTAGATCATGTTTGGCTTGTAAAACACTGGAGGGCGGCCATCTTAGAATGACTGCAACCTTCTGAAGTCTCATTGGCAAATATACCCGGCATTGCATAGCCATGGTTTTGCTGACACCACTGGCTTTGTCAACAATACCACAGGGCTGCCAAAACCTGGGCTCCAAGTGGGCACCACTATCACGCGTGCTGTGATACTAATATCTAGATACAGCAACGAGTTGATAATAGCGTGTTCTCCATCAAGGACATGAGAGACCAGCGGGGTATCGTATTGCTTATCGAAATCCAATTTCCTTACTTATTTTCTTTGAATACTGGCTGCTGTTCCATTGTCTGGGAAATGAAGTTCCTCAGTGCAGCCCACCTGTTTGAAATGGAGCCTGACCCATTCTCTGAACCCCCATTTGCTGCTGCAGCCGATTCAATGCCAGACATCTGTGCCATATTCTTTGCAAAACGATCTCTTTCCAACCTCTCTAATTTTTCCCTCCGTTTCATGGCTCCGGGTTTATGCTTAAGAGTCGTTTGCTTGATAACTTTGACTTGGTTTTTAGGGTCATCTATTTCATCGGCTTCTGGTAGAGCGTCGGCCAGCGACTCAAGATTGGCAGCAAGTTTTTTGGATGACCTGCGACGCTTGGCAGATTTTTGCGAGCTCTTCTCGATCCTTGACATAAAACTATTATGCTTGATTTGACGCTTATCCTTTTTCGTCGTCTGAAATTGATCCTTAAAGAGGCCAGACTGGGTCGAGGGCAGAGTGCCTTTCCCAGCTGTAGACTTCGTTACGGAGGTCTGCTTCTTAATCGATCGGATAGGTGCCTATTCGGAAATGGGTTAAAAAAGAAAAAGAAAAGCCCAAAAAAGGTAGAAGTGTATACAGAACATTACACCCAGCTAAGATACAATCGACTTACCATACTGGTCTCTCTGACGGTGGCAAAAAAATGGTACTTTTGATCGCTGCAGACACATTCCGAGCTCACGATAATAATTTTGCCTCGGATTGCACGAGATTCGGGACGCTAAACCCGCCCTGGAATAGCCAAAGTACCTGCAGCTCACCGCCCACATGATCGCCCCGACCGGGCTGAGTTCCTCCTCTACCATCTCTCGGCTTCGGAACGCCGTTCGTTGGTTCCTCTTGGGCCGGAAGATAAGACATTCATTCCCAATGGTTACTTACATGGGAGAGACGCTAGACTAGACGAAAACCAGAGTGGGGTTCATCCCTGCAGACCAAAACCTGATCGCCTTCCTTCCACCGCCGTCTATCCTTTTAGTTTTCTTCTCGGGACCAGAAGATCCACATTCACGGGTATCAAACCCACTGTTTTATCTTGCTTTTACATCAGAGAACCACTCGGAACCTGGGCTCACCCGTCCTATTTACAGTGCTCCGTGGATGATTTCTCCAGTGCGCCTTTTATCTCTCCCGAACCGCCTCCCTTGCTCGCGTGCTGTGTTTCTACCTCGGTTCCCCGTACTACGAGGATTTGTTTCTTCTCAAATCATAAGGAAATCCTGGTCGGAATCAAGCAGCTCGAACACCCTTAAACTCTCAAGTTTCGCAGGATCCTGTTTGTTTTCTTCTTCACTTCCAAGGTCTCATCCCGATTTGATGGACAACGTGGCCATCATGGACTCTCTTACACCGTACCAGCGCAAGCACAAGGTTACTGTGATAGGCTCTGGAAACTGGTAAATTATCTAAGACACTGCTCTTGTTCTCTTCCCGGCCGGTGGTGATTGTGCTAACATTTACGGATATGAAGGGGCACGGCTATTGCCAAAATCGTCGCCGAAAACACCGCCAGTAACCCTGCAATTTTCGAGAAGGATGTTCAGATGTGGGTATTCGAAGAGAAGGTGGAAATCCCCAAGGATTCTCCTCACTATAGCTCTTCTTCCTCCCTATGCCAGGGTCCCCAAAATTTGACAAGTGTGATCAATGCGACCCATGAGAATATTAAATACCTGCCGGGAATTGCTCTTCCCCCGAATTTGCATGCAAACCCTTCCTTGGAAGATGCAGTCAAGGACAGCACCATCCTTGTGTTTAACCTCCCCCATCAGTTTATCATCAAGACTTGTGAGCAGATCAAAGGGAAGATTCTTCCATATGCTCGTGGTATTTCCTGCATCAAGGGCGTCGATGTGCAGGAGGAAGGGATCAGTCTTTTCTCGGAAACCATCGGCAAGATCCTCGGGATTTACTGCGGTGCTCTCTCTGGTGCCAATATTGCGAGCGAGGTTGCGCAAGAGAAATGGTCCGAGTCGAGCATTGCTTACGATCCTCCGCATCTAGATTCTAAAGCCCCCACTCCTAATCGATCACCTTCTTCATCTACTGTTGATGTGGTTCACTTTGAACATCGTGATGTTTCTGGCCAATTCTCGCGCGTGAAGTTGCAAGCGCTACCATCTGAGTATCCTCCCATTGATCACGAGGTTTTGAAGTCCCTTTTCCATCGCCCGTACTTCCATATTCGAGTGGTGAGTGACGTTGCGGGAGTTTCCCTTGGAGGTGCCCTCAAGAACGTTGTTGCCCTTGCAGCTGGGTGGGTGGATGGCATGGGATGGGGTGACAATGCTAAAGCTGCCGTCATGCGCGTGGGTTTATTGGAGATGGTCAGGTTTGGGGAGAGGTTCTTTGGTGCAACCTTCGAACCTCGGACTTTCACCGAAGAGAGTGCTGGCGTTGCCGATTTGATCACCAGTTGCAGCGGAGGACGCAATTTCCGCTGCGCGAAGCTCAGCGTTGAAAGAAAGCAGCCGATTGAAAAGATTGAGGAGACCGTTCTCAATGGCCAAAAGCTTCAGGGCACTTTGACAGCGATCGAAGTCAACAGTTTCCTCAAGAAGCAAGGTCTTGAGGAAGAATTCCCCTTGCTTACTGCTGTTTATCGTGAGTATCTTTCCGTATCTGGATACTTCAGGATCTCACTAACGGGATATAGGGATCCTGAAAGGTACTATGTCTGTTGAGGATATCCCTTCTTACATTGAACGGTAAATACGACCTATTGATTCCCTCCGCTTTTTCTTTGTCAGTTATTAATTCGGTGGAATTCTTTTCTTTCCTTTCTTAACAGCAAACCAACCATATGTGATGCATCATCCGGAGTGAGCGGCGGTGGGGCGAGTCAGGCGGTTTTGAGCGCCAGGTTGTAAAGAGTGAGAGGTAATGTCCATACATTTGGCATTCTTTGTTTTCCTGCTTTCTTATTCGAACTTGGTCCTTGGCAGTATTCTGGGTCAAGTGTTATATATACCTACATAGACGGATCAGTATAGAGTCACGGCACCTTACCTAAAGATTGTATATGGAGTTACCTAGCTAGAGAAGCTATAATAGCAGACAGTTCTCTTCAGTCCCAATATTGAGGGATGTTAAACATTCTCCGCTAAAAATAGTCCAGCTCGTTACACGTGCGGAGGTCCGAGTTCCAGGCCATCATGCCTACCAGTGAAATTGGCCGCCATGATGTCAGGTCTGCCTGCGGGGTTTCAGAATCGTAGAACCACAACAATCTCCTCGACTTTCCGGAAACTCAGGCAGCGTTCGTTCTTTCAATCGCCCCGCTTGGTACGCGGAACCAAATATATGGAGATTACATAGATTCCAGTACTGGTGCCAGTCGATTTTCCGTCTCATCTGTTCCCAGCAACACATACACACTCTGAGGCTCCATTTCGATGAACTTCGCATGAAATACCATATCGGCTAACCTGGTTTGAGTTCACAATGTCCTCTCCGAAACATGTCTATCTGCTTCCTCTAAAAGATGATGGTTCTCCGGATGTTCCTGGGAGCTATATTTACCTCCCTCCGCCTACCGATCCCGCGTATCTATTGCGATTCATAATCGAAGGCAGCAGCTCTATCTGCAGAGAAGGATTGTTGTGGATAAACATCCCCGAACATGGCATGTCTTTCGATCGCTCGGTTTTTCAGAGTTTCAGGTATGAGCTTTCTATTCCTTCTTTTTTGGGAGGGGGGGCCATTCATAGCTGGGAGATTGGGATACTGAGCAAGTAGTAGATTGCGTCCGGACTTCAACAAAAATATCCTTATTGACATTCCCATTACCTTGCCTGGGTCATTCGCCTTTTACACCACATTTTCTCCGCTTCCTGATTTCTCGGTATCCACCATTGCAGTGTCTAAAACGGCGAGAACGCCAACCCACTATATAGACGTTGCCCCGAGATTAACTCTGTATGGTCGAGATCTCCCCCTCAATGGTCTGTCAATCTTCTCTGTAATTTCAAAGTACTTAGGCAAGTATCCCACAGACTGGGACAGGCATCTCAATAGTATCAGTCAGCGCAACTATAACATGGTCCATTTCACGCCCTTGATGAAGCGAGGCATTTCAAACTCACCCTATAGCATCTTTGATCAGCTGTCGTTTGACGAGACCTGTTTTCCGAACGGAGAAGACGATATCGCCTCTCTGGTTTCGAAAATGGAGAAGGATTATCAGCTGTTGTCCCTAACGGACATTGTCTGGAACCATACTGCAAATAATAGCAAATGGCTTGAAGAACACCCTGAAGCTGGCTATAACGTCGAGAATGCACCATGGCTCGAGGCAGCATTGGAGCTGGATAATGCTTTGCTAAAATTTGGCCAAGATCTAGGCGCTTTGGGCCTGCCAACGGATTTCAAAACTGTCGACGATCTACTGTCCGTCATGAACGTAGTGAAAGATCGGGTCATACGTGAAATACGGCTATGGGAATTCTACGTGGTTGATGTGAAATCCAACGCTCAGAGAATCATAAAGAAATGGAGAGACTCCGAAAATATAGACATGGGGAGTGATCAATGGTTACAATTCAATATTGCAGATTTCAAACACTGGCCTCTTAAAAAGCAGGCAAGTTTCATCCGGGATCAGGCAATCCCAAAATCTAAGCAGCTCCTTGGAAGGTTCGATCGAACAGTCGACGACCACATTGGTGCTGCTATCTTGACAGCTCTTTTCGGTTTCAAAGATCATGCCGTTCCTGATGATTTCGTTGCAAGGACACTATCGGAGATACTCGACGAGGTCAACTTGCCATTTTATGGAGAATACGATGAAGATGTTTCGGAGATCATGAATCAACTCTTCGACCGTATAAAATATCTTCGACTCGATGACCACGGCCCAAAACTCGGGCCTATCACCGAGAAGAGCCCGTTCATAGAAACATACTTTACGAGGTTGCCCCTCAATGAGGTAACCAAAGGAAATAGCCTCAAGGCGCTTTCCCTGGTAAACAATGGATGGATATGGAATGCCGACGCAATGAGAGACAATGCTGGTCCAGACTCTAGGGCATATTTACGACGGGAGGTGATTGTTTGGGGTGACTGTGTGAAGCTGAGATATGGGTCCTGCCGTGAAGACAATCCATTCGTGTGGGATTTTATGGCCAAATACACGCGCCTAATGGCAAAACACTTTTCAGGTTTTCGTATCGATAACTGTCATTCAACGCCCTTGGTTGTTGCGGAGTATTTATTGGATGAGGCCCGGAAGGTTCGACCCACTCTTATAGTCTTCGCTGAACTTTTCACGGGCTCTGAAGACGTCGACTACGTATTCGTCAAGAGACTTGGGATAAATGCCCTAATTCGAGAGGCTATGCAAGCGTGGAGTACTGGCGAACTGAGCCGGCTGGTTCACCGTCATGGAGGCCGTCCCATTGGGAGCTTCAACCTTGATTTGCCATCGGGTGGTAGTAGCCATGCAACCATCTTCGCAAACTCCGCGAATTCCAATCAGAAAATGTGCCATATTCGCCCGTGTCCAGTGCAAGCCCTCTTCATGGACTGTACTCATGATAACGAGATGCCATCGCAGAAGCGAACTGCAAGGGATACACTGCCAAATGCTGCCCTCGTTTCAATGTGTGCCTCGGCCATTGGAAGTGTTATGGGCTATGATGAACTCTACCCCAATTTAATAGATCTGGTTCACGAAACACGATTATATTCATACAGTGCCTCTGATTCCTCTGGGTCAGAGTTGCAACCCTTTGAACAAGGCATTGGTCGTGTAAAACGGATTTTAAATGAGCTCCATACGAAGATGGGAGTCGACGGATACGATGAGACCCATATCCATCATGACGGCGAATACATCACAGTTCACAGAGTGCACCCAAGAACACGGCAGGGTATTTTCCTAATAGCTCATACTTCGTTTCCTGGCCATGAAGCCCAACCTCCCTTATCACCGACACGTCTTGCTGGCACCAAGGCAAAACACATTGGGACATGGCTCTTGGAGGTGGACGTGAGCGACAGCACCAAGAACAAAGTCATAGAGGACAAATTTTATTTACGGGGACTGCCAAGTAAAATTCGTGAAATTGAGGGTGTTGAAATCAAGGAAGAAGGAAGTGACACAATCATCTCCGTATTGGATTCATTCGTGGCTGGGTCTATTGCATTGCTCAAAACATCGATTCCACAGGTCGAACATTCTACCGGTCTGGATAATTATATTGTCGAGGGTGTTGACCGAGCGTTCTCAAGCCTCAGCTTAATTAACTTGAACTTCGTACTTTATCGATGTGATGCTGAAGAGAACGACTCCAGCGATGGCCAGGATGGAGTGTACAAAGTTCCGAACCACGGGCCCTTGGTCTACGCAGGGCTCCAAGGATGGTGGAGCCTCCTTGAAAACATCATCAAATATAACGAGTTGGGGCACCCTCTTTGTGACCATCTACGGCAAGGCAAGTGGGCTCTTGACTATATTGTACGGCGATTGGAGAAAGTCGCGCAGAAAGAGGGGTATATCGCTCTGTGTGACATTGCTCAATGGCTGCGAGAGAGGTTTGATGCTGTCCGTAAGCTACCCAGCTTTCTTCTTCCAAGATATTTTGCCGCTATCGTACAAGTTGCCTACAATGCCGCTTGGAAGAGGGGCATCGAACTTCTCGGAGACAACATACAAAAAGGACAGGAGTTTGTTCATCAGCTGGGCATGGTTAGTGTGCAACAGATCGGTTATGTCAACTCTGCATCTCTGTGGCCAACAACAAGAGTACCAACTCTTGCAGCAGGGCTGCCGCATTTTGCTACAGACTGGGCAAGATGCTGGGGTAGAGATATCTTCATTTCACTTCGGGGGCTACTCTTATGTACTGGTCGATATGATGAGGCAAAAGAACACATTCTTGCCTTTGCTAGTGTGCTCAAACATGGCATGATTCCGAACCTTTTAAGCAGCGGGAAGCTTCCACGTTACAACTCTCGAGACTCAGTGTGGTTTTTGTTGCAGGCTATCCAAGACTATGCCCAAATAGTTCCAGATGGCCTGGAGCTTTTGAAGGAAAGAGTCCCACGGAGGTTTCTGCCGTATGATGACACCTGGTTTCCATTTGATGATCCCCGAGCATATTCTCAGCATTCCACAATTTCTGAGATTATCCAGGAGATATTTCAACGCCATTCCAGTAGAATATCATTCCGAGAGTATAATGCTGGACCAGGCTTAGACATGCAAATGAAGCCGGAAGGGTTTCAAATAGACGTTGCAGTTGATTGGGAGACAGGTTTGATATTTGGGGGTTGTCAATTAAATTGCGGAACTTGGCAAGACAAGATGGGCGAAAGCGAAAAGGCTGGAAACAAAGGCTGGCCTGGGACACCACGAGATGGTGCAGCCATTGAAATCACAGGCCTTATCTATAGTGCTTTGAAGTGGGTTGCAGGTCTGTATCAACGTGGGCTTTATCCCTATGAAAGGGTCCTCATAGGGGATGGGAAATCAATTACCTTCGAGGATTGGGCTGCCAAGATAAAGCGATGCTTCGAACGGTGCTATTATGTTCCGATCGACCCTAGTGAGGACAGCCAGTACGAGGTCGATTCCAACATTGTCAACCGCCGTGGAATATACAAGGATTTGTATAGATCCGGGAAACCGTATGAGGACTACCAACTTCGATCAAATTTTCCCATCGCCATGACTGTATCACCAGATCTATTTACTCCTTCCAGAGCCTTGGCTGCTCTTGCTCTCGCAGACTCAATCCTTGTCGGTCCTGTTGGAATGGCTACCCTCGATCCGTCTGACATGAATTACCATCCCAACTATAACAACTCCGAGGATTCCACTGATTTTGCAACTTCCAAAGGAAGAAATTACCACCAAGGGCCCGAGTGGGTTTGGCTACGGGGCTATTTTCTTCGGGCCTTCCTGTACTTCGACCTGGCTCGCAGGAAGACTCCCGAACAGCGGACGGAGGCCTACCAGCAAGTGACTCGGCGGTTGGAAGGCTGCAAACGAGCTCTTAGAGAAAGTCCATGGAAAGGCCTTACAGAGCTAACAAATAAGGGTGGTGCGTATTGCCAGGACTCGGTACGTTTTCTTGCTCCCTATTAGCATCATTGACATTTCTATATTGCTGACTAATTTGGGGTACATGATAGTCGCCCACCCAGGCATGGTCGGCTGGGTGTTTGCTTGATCTTTATTATGATGCTTCACACTATTCGTTTTAGAAATACCTCTGCTAGAGGGAGAATACAGGATTGTGGCCAATGAGATATAACGTAATCGAACACCGAGTGCCCGATTTTTTGTTCTGCTCCCCCCTGACTCGATTAAGGGCCAGGAGAATTCTCCCATCATAAGGATTATCCTCCATTTGATAATGTAGATAGTATAGAGGAATTTACAATTGTTAGTGACGCTGCGACAAAAAAATTGGACACCAAGTGTCCGATTATGTTAATAGTGTCAGAATTATATGTGTAATTCTATGAGAGCTTGAATATTCATGATTATTGTTGTGTGTTGTGTTGATCCCGTCTTCAGGATCGACGACGTCATGATGATTGTTTCACATGATGTCCAAATATGGACTAGCTTTATTCTGACAAGTAGACAGTCTAGACGCACGCAACTGGTTACGGTAGCTGACTCAGCACAATGCACAACTCATTCTTTACTACTTTGGGGATCGTCGAGTTTGTCGAAATCGTCAAACTCAGTCAAGCTCGCAATCTTTGTTACTCAGTTTTCATTATATAGAATTTCTTCCTCTGTGTATTGGCTTCTTTGAGGTCCTTTCGTACCTAGATATCTGTCTTTCCCGTACACCCGCGACGCGGTACAACAGGATTCAAGATCAACCTCTGACGTCAGTTGTTTTTTGGCCTGCTGATCATTACACGAAAATACTGACGTGCCATATGCATTGATCAGGACCGCACGGACTTGCTATTACTCGGCAGAAGATTTATGAATACGGGAGATATGTCTCTCACCGAATCTGCTGCCACAGCTGTGCTGTCATTTGCGGCTTCGGTGAGCGACGCGCCAGGTGGCGGGCATCGGACACCCAGGTTGGACGACCAAGCGAGAGGCCAGCGCGATATATATACGCAACTGATAATCAGTCTGGCAGTTGGAATGAGTGCTTTTCTATCATTTTGCGTACGGTTTACTCCAAATGAGGGCCAATGTGCTAGTTCTATGCTAACGTCTTGACTCTTTAAAGATCCTACGACGAAACTGGACGGAACTGTACGCCGCACGTAGACGAAAATGCACCGCAGCTTCACATCTACCAGAACTTCCAGAGAGCTTTTTTGGGTGGATACCAGTACTCTATAAGATAACTGATGAGGAGGTGCTACAGTCTGCGGGTTTGGATGCATTGGTTGTATGTGCCACATCTTCGACATTGGGCTGGTTAGGGAGAAATTGACTGACCAAGGGGATATACTAGTTCTTATCCTTTTTCAAATTCGCTATCCGACTGTTATCTGGAGTTTTTATTGTGGCTTTCGTGGTTATCCTTCCCGTCCATTATAAATATGTCGGCAAGTCGGGGATTCCAGGATTGGACGGCAACGACGGCGATTCTGGCGATGACAACAAGGACAAGAAAAAACTGATCTTTGATCCGAATTATCATTGGATGTATATGGTATTCCCATACATGTTCAGTGGGCTAGCCGTCTACCTGCTTTTACAGGAAACAAACAGGATCATCAGCATCAGGCAAAAGTATCTTGGAAGCCAGACTAGCACCACAGATCGAACCATTCGCTTATCTGGAATCCCTCCAGAGATGGGATCCGAGGAGAAGATCAGAGAATTCGTGGAAGGATTACAAATTGGAAAGATTGAAAGCGTCACTCTGTGTCGCGACTGGCGTGAGTTGGACCATTTGATCGATGAGCGGCTCGATATACTATACAGGTTGGAAAGAGCCTGGACAAAACACTTGGGTTCCGAGCAAGTGAAATCAAACATGAATTCTCTGCCCTTCGCAGTGCCGCAGCCACGTAGTTCTAGCTTGATATCAGATGGAGACAGTGAACGGATCCAACTGCTCTCAGAGAGTGGACGGGCACATGTGTCTAACTATGCTTCGAAGCGACCAACTGTTCGCATCTGGTATGGACCATTTAAGTTGCGGTACAAGAACATCGATGCGATCGACTACTATGAGGAGAAGCTGCGAATAATCGACGAGAATATCCATGCTGCACGAGAGAAGGAATATCGGCCCACAGAACTTGCATTTGTGACCATGGAATCCATTGCCGCTTCCCAGATGGTTGTCCAAACCATTCTTGATCCCCATCCTATGCGACTTCTTGCTAGACTTGCTCCTGCGCCGGCTGACGTCGTGTGGAAGAATACATACCTGCCCCGTTCGAGAAGGATGATGCAATCATGGTTTATTACCGGAGTTATTGGCTTTTTAACTGTCTTCTGGTCTGCGCTATTGGTTCCTTTCGCGTATCTTCTGGATCTGGAGACTCTGCATAAAGTTTTCCCCCAGTTAGCTGATATGCTTTTACGACATGCTGTGTTGAAGTCGCTTGTCCAGACTAGTCTTCCAACTTTGGTTCTCTCGCTGTTGAATGTTTCTGTTCCTTACTTGTATAATTGTGAGTTGGCCCTCCGCTGAGATAACTGTGACCTCTTTGGACTGTTCCATACTGACCGTGGCTACAGGGCTGTCAAACCACCAAGGAATGATGTCGCGGGCCGATGTTGAGCTGTCAGTCATATCGAAGAATTTCTTCTTCTCGTTCTTCAACCTTTTCCTTGTTTTCACGGTTTTTGGAACCGCGACGACATTCATTGGTTTCTTGGGCAAACTTCGAGGTGTGTTTAAGGACGCTTCCACGATTGCATTGGCGCTAGCCCAGACATTGGAAGGATTTGCGCCATTCTACATCAACCTGATCATCCTGCAAGGCGTTGGGCTGTTCCCTTTCCGACTGCTGGAGCTTGGAAGTGTCGTATTATATCCCATTAATTTCTTGACCGCGACAACGCCGCGAGACTACGCTGAATTATCGACTCCTCCCACTTTCAGCTACGGGTACTCGATTCCACAAACGATTCTGATCCTGATAATTTGCGTGGTCTACAGTGTGTTCCCGAGCTCCTGGCTGATTTGTCTCTTCGGGCTTGTGTACTTTACCGTTGGCCGTTTCATCTACAAGTATCAACTGCTGTATGCGATGAACCACCATCCGCATTCTACTGGGCGCGCCTGGCCGATGATTTGCAATCGGGTCCTAGTCGGAATGATGTTCTTTCAGCTGGCAATGATCGGGGTTCTGTCTTTGCGCAAAGCCATCACATGGTCGCTGCTTCTTGTGCCACTTCTCGGTGCAACCGTGTGGTTTAGCTATTTCTTTGCAAGGAGCTACGAGCCACTCATGAAGTTCATAGCCCTGAAGAGTATTGACCGCGATCGCCCAGGAAGTGGGGATATCTCTCCTTCGCCGTCTGCAACATTCTCTCCACCTTCGGGTCTTGATCGTGATGTTCTCTCTATCCGTTTCGGCGGACAGGAGCTGGGCTTGAGGTTGAAGAAATACGTCAACCCGAGCCTCGTTGTACCTCTTCATGACGTCTGGCTTCCAGGACACACCGTGACCCGTGATACCCAGAATCACGGATCTCTGAATAACGGTGTCTAACACACCCGGCGGTCACGCTTGCGTAACTCTTCAAATTGCAGCCCACTATTTCGCTTCACTATCGCATACTCCCCGTTATTTCCAATCGCAGGGATAGGTATTTCTCGGTATAGAATTTGTACTTTTCTTGCTTCCTAATGATATACGACACCAGTCGCTCTCGAGATTCCCGTGATACCATGGTGCTTTCCTTCTCTCTATTGTCCCATATCTTGTATATTACTGAATGCTTTCTCCCGTGTAGTTTGCAGGGACCAGGCTATCTGTTTCTCTTCAGAGCGATGCATTTTATCGTTTGATCTCTTATTCCCGAGCTCCATTCTATAGATGGCCATATATTACTATAATATTCTCTTCATATGTAAAGAAACACGTTTTCGGATTGATTTCACTTGTTGCATTGAGCCCCCTTCCCTCATATGCAGTACTCCGTAGGAACTAAGGAATTGGGTGCAACGATGATTTGAAGTTCAAATGGAACGCTGCACCACTTGCAGGAAATTTACGTCATAGGGATTCGCAGCCGACGGCCATCGTTGAAAATACTCTGGTGTACTATAGGCATATGCATGGCATATCATGCCACAGATGCAGGATATTCACCATATCGAAACGCATTCATGCTATCCACGTATGGGCTGTCGGAAGACGCAGTTGACATGGCTATTAAGTACACAAGGATAGGATCTCGTTTCTATCAAGGCTAGAACATAAAAGAATACTTCTTGTCAACAACAATCTCCACCAAATGTGATAGGTAGATAGGACTGAGGCTCTTCCGCGGTTTGGATTCTTTTCTTCCGGCCTCGTCTCCCTTATCTCCCCCGTCTCCGCATTCCTTGACTACCACGCGCTTCCTCCAGCAATCAATCATCCTGTGAACTTTTCTTCTACAAGATTCAATATAGTGCAACGGAATTCAATCCCCTTGCCGTCCTGAGTGATGATGTACTAACGTATGTACCTCTCTCCAAGGTGACCTGCCCTCGATCTCCAGCTCTCCCAACCTCACTCGTCCATCGCGACGTGCTAGTCTCCGCTTGATCCAACAATGGATCACCAGCGCCACCGTCTCGAGAGTCGTTAATCCATTGTCCCGCAGAATTTTCCACCTCTATCTCCTATCCACCATGGATCGATGCCTTGGTCTTACCTATTGTGGCCCATGTGGATCGTGACAGTGGGGCTCCACTTTTCTTCGCCGGGTTTGGCGTGGCAATTCCATCTCTGGTCCATAACGGGTGGATGCATTCGGGACTGTTACCACCGACGTCAGAACGGTTATCATGGGCGACGTTTATGTCACCCGTGCTATTGGGGAGGCAAATTTAAGCAGCCGTAGCTGGCTTTTCAAGTCCTCATCTACCTCGGCTGCTCTTCGATTTTATCATCACTTTCCCCGCGCTCTCTCCAGGTCTAGGAGTTAGAGTGCTCCTCACATCCACTCTTCTCCCTGGAGCGAAAAGCGCTCCAAAAGCATTGCCTTCGTTTGCCTTACTTGACGGACACCCCGGAAGAAAAGGCTGAACGCAATCCCTGCACCGATAAAGACATTTCAGATATGATGAGAGCTCGATTGCTGTAGATCAGCAGCTAATATTAAGCATCACTGTTGGCAAGTGTATTTTAAGAAGCGGTTGCGAGACTTATTCCCACAAGCCCGTTGCCCGATCTGATGCATGTGTGATTCATTGCGGGTTTTTGACCCAACTCTATCATTTTCGTCACCTAGGTCTACACTCGTTCGCCGACTCTTACTCTCGCTCTTTGATTTTGCTCCGATTACTTTGCATATCGCCTATAACTCCATTATCGATATTATACCACACGGTCGCAAATTTCCTTCGGCTTCTTGCGAGGCGCGAACAATCGGCCACCAAAAGCCAACCTTGTTCGTTGATTCTTATTCTACTCCACAGGCACGTCCATAATGACGTCTGTATTGACTGTTCCGGAAACGGAACTTGGTGTGGGCCCCAAGAAATGCTTCAGCTGGGATGGATACACAGTGAATGATACTGAGTCAAATCCAAGTGAGGATCTCCGTCAGGTTGCCGGTCATTTGCCGACATCATGCACAAGCCATGTTACGGCGTCGACAGCTGGTGTTCATGCGACATCCCAAGACGCCGGGATTCCACAGAGTGTGACCAAGAGGCTCCTTGAGCTCCTGCCGGCCGACAGCCGTCGCTCCCTACGTCTGACTTGCAAGGCTTGGTCTCGAGAGATCGACCGAGTGATGCCTTTTTCTCGCCCCACTGCGAATACCATACCCGCAGAAATCCTCCTTCAGATATTCTTACTGTTGAGCCCCCGCGATTTCGACAACGCTCGACGAACATGCTCCCAGTGGATGCGGGTTAGTTTGAACGAGGCCCTCTTAGAGAGTATGCTCAAGAGGGCAGGCTGGTGGGACTCGTGGCAGCGGGACTGTCGGAATCGGCGTCCGAGCTCTATCGGTGCCAGAGTGGAAAGCCTAGTTTGGAGAATGAGCCGGCGTTTTGCCACTGAATGCGTTCTGTCTGGTCGAAAAATGAACGTGGAGAAGCCCGGTTTCTTGACAACCACCGTCGTTGACTTCTCCCAGCTTTCGCAAAAGGGTCCTGAAGAAACAAGTACTCCATCCACTGTTGCGATGCAAATCGATGGCACTAATACCGACGCTCTGAATATGTCAATGTTTCATGTCAGCAATTGCGGCAATTACTTACTTGTGTCTTCTGCTTGCAATATCTATGTCTACCGTCTCCTCACCAGGGTGGCCGGCAACTCTTTGTCTTCATCTTTTGGGGGCCTACAAAACACAGACATCGTTCCTGTTGCGACTATTACCTGCCCTGTCGAGGTTGTATCGGTTACTATAGATACGAGTTCCCCGACATTTGTAGTAGCTGCATTGTTGTGTGACAGACTGGGTTTAGTCTGCGACTTGGTCCCCTGTATCTCCGACTCGGATCCAACGGGTTCTCATGGCTCTGCTACCCGCGGAGCAAAGCCTATGAAGCTGGGCTCGGTACACTACTATCATGATCTAGGGTGTGCAGAAGATCCACCACGTAGTGTATCAGTTTGCCCCGGTCGTCGATGTGTGGCATATGGCTCTGGTGCTGGCATCGAGCTACACTGGATTGATGATAAAACCAAGCAGTCTTGCCGAAAGCACTTTCCATTGTCACAACCATCAGAGATCTTACATTTCCTACCCAACAGAGATGCAACCTCGACAGAAGTACGACTCATATCCTCTCTGGCTGAAGCAGCTGGGTGCAAATGCCACCCCCTGCAGAGCGGCAACGACTGGCCCACTTGCCCGTTCCATCTCATGACAGATATCCAATCTTTTACGCAGCTGCCCCGGGGGGAAAGTGGCAATCTCAGTCTCATCAGGGCGACGCACTGCCATCATTATCGGGCCATTCCCGTCAATGATGGACTGCACATGTTGTTCATTGAGCCGCGCACGAATTCGCTCTGTATAGGGTCTGATGCGCCTATTGGGGGACCCACGAGCCTTACAAGAGCGCTCATTTGTGTTCCGCCATTCGGAAAGGACCCTTTGGATGCGGCTAAGGGAGGGTCAGTTCCCTCTGTCTTTACGGCCGGCTCGGACTTGAGCTGGGGCCTGCGAGTCGTGGCCGCCTACGGAGACCGGCTTGTTCTGTACTCGGTGCCTCTGGATGTCTTCAACGTGATCCGAAAGGAGCGTGAGAGACAGGGGGACAACGTCATGGGCGACAGCGATCTAGCTCGGGACTGGTTTCTCGACAGCCAAAGGCCGCGAAAGCGACGGGAGAGCCTTGTTCCGAATCAAAACGGTGACTGGGAATTTTTGCTCAGTGTCAGCTACCGACCAACGGCTATGATGTGGCCGCTCAAGATCTACGGGAAGGAGATTGGACAGATGGACAACGTGGTCGAATTGGCGTTGCAGGCGTCCCATGGAGGCGCTCGTGTGTGGGCATTTTGCGCATCAGGTGAAACAAGCATCATCGACGTGGATACCTTCACGTCAAATGCTCAACCAGTGGCGGGTATTCCGTGCAAGTCGCTGTCCATCGGTTCCGATGGCCGAGTTGCCTCCACGCAGTTGATTGCTCGATCCGAATCGGGGTCATTATCCACTCGGTCCTCGCAAAAGCGAAAGCCAGAGGAATTCGGCGGTAAACACTTGACTGCTTGTCGACTACACCAGCACTTCCTAGATAGATACAACTTGACGGGCATTTCTAGCTCGGCTCAAGCAGTCGCTGCCTCAGCCGCCGCGAGACGGCGTGCTTCGTTCGCCGCGTGTATCGTGGATTTCAATATCCCCGAATTAAGCACGCGGAGAGACCAATGGGAAGATAGTGTTTCATAGAAGGTATCGGGATGTTGATATTCGCATTCACTTTTTTTTTTCACTTCCTATATATATGGCAAGCTGGCTTTGAGATGGCGTTTTGATATCAACCCTATCACTAAGCGATAAATACGAATCAGATAGAATTTTGAATCATATTACGACTGGTAGATTCATATCTTCCATCATCAATGAACTAGTTAATTTCGGATCCTCCTGCGACCTATCCATATGAACAGCACAGAAACTGCATTCAGGAAATTTCAACCAATGGAGTCTCGGGTATGTCCCTACTCATATAGTCTCTGTAATCCCACTCTTACTCCTTGAATCAGTCGACCCGGCGGCTGCGGATCTTCACAACCGACCGCAAGCGACGCCGATATATTTTGTCCCTGGTAAATGGCAATGAGATGTTGCTCTGCATTACATATACAGAACTCTAGTCTGTCAGCCCGAAGCTGCTCCTTGACTGTACTAAACAGACATTGCCATTCGCTTATAGATCCCTCACAAATGGTCACTTCATCTAAGCAGATCTCTCTCAGGCTATCCCTGTGGGGAAAGGATACTCTCTAGGTCCTGTTGCATTCACTCAGCACCTCTGAGCTCAAGGACACGGAGATGCTTTAGGCAAAGGACCCTTCTGAGGACTCGGAATCCCAGATACCCCACTTACGTACGCAAGTAAAGATTAAGCACCTCTAGCCTGGGAAGGACATGATAAGTCTAGCAGCTGAGACTCGGCCCAGGGATGCGGATCCCCCCAATTTCCATCCAGCATTAACTACAGCGTAGGTAGTGTTGTGGTACATGACACGATTCAAACAGAGATCAAGGAGTTGTAATATCTCAGGAGAATTGGAATATCGTTCAATACAAAGCTTTCCATTGGATTATGTCCACAGCCACAGGTTCAAAGATCACGTGAAATGTTTGTCCCACAAATTCCCTCTTTTTCATACAGTTCTATGTCCGTTGTTAGATAGACCCCAGTTTGCCTCTTCAGGTACTCTACCCCACCGCTGACCGTTTTCATCAGGCATTACAGCGCAGCAGTGTATGGTGTTCAGGAGGATTTGTGTTAAAAATGCTGTGGCCTGGGCTAACACTCGAAAATAGACTTCATCGGCCAGGTGTTCGCCGTACCCTATTCTATCAATCGTTGCTAGAGAACTGTCTTCTTCAGTCAGAGGCTGTCCAAAATGAGGTCAATTTAACAGTGGATTCACTATCAGGTGGTCAGTAGAAATAGTCAAAGTGTGTAGCGTGGGCCTGAAGACCGCATGGCGTAAAACATCAAGCAAAAAGCCTTAGGGCTGTAGTAGTTTAAAATATGGATTCGAGAATGGAAATAGCGCTGAGCGAAAGATGCTAGGGAGCAAGCCGGTAGGTATCTACTGCTCAGCAGAAGGTTGAAAATATCATTATGTTCAAGATTCTCGGCAATGAGAGAAAATAGCTCTGCGCTTTAGCTATCCAGAGAGATTTTGGTTTTCTGACTGAAAACATGGGAAGTTGTAAGTTCGAGGAAATTTCTCGCTCAAATTCCTTATTCGGTCCACATAACAAACCATAGGTTACCTAAGCCATTAAATTTATCTTCATTCAATTCTAGCCCGATCCCCATGGAATATTTTTGGTAAGACTCTAGTAAAGTAGACTAAATAACCTATATCCTATTACTATTACTATACAGCTATAAATATCTTTATTTTTGTATTTTTTGTTTTTCTTTTCTTCCCTATCTCTTAAGGTTAATTTTCTCTCCACCTCTTTTCTTATAGCCAAGGGCTAATGGTGTCTTTATTTCTGTTGTCCCTTTAATTTCTATATTTAGGAAAATAAAAACTACCTTTCTTACTATTACTGCCCTAATAATTAGAACTAAGCTTATAAATATCGCACCAATGTTTTTTCTAGCCTGATCCCTAGTAATACTACTCTGAACTACGCTACTTATATCGCGGAGAATGGTACTTCCTCGGCTCTTCTAGAAGGAGCATGAGCACGAGTATCCAGTCCTTGCAAAGATTGCACGAGATATCCTCTCAGTTCCTGCGAGTGGCGCTGGTGTTGAGTGGCTTTTTAATTGTGCTCGTGATGTCTGTTACTATCGTCGGGGACAGTTAAAGCCAGGCACAATTAAAGATCTAATGCTCCATCTCTTCTCATCTAAGTTTGATCTTGAACAAAGTGAGCTAGAGATGATTAAAGAGTATCTCTCTGTCGGAGAGGCTGCTATGCTTGATCAGACAAGACAGCCTGTTCCATCGCTTGATAAACTCGAACTAATTAGTGATAATGAAGAAGAGGGTTGCGAAGTAGAGGATTTATCTGAGGATAATACAGACGAATCTGATAATAAGGCAGAAGAAGGGTTATCTACCACGCAGCCTGTAGCTCAAACTAAGCAGGTACAACGGAAGCGGTGCCGAAGTAACACCTCTGAGGCTATAGATAATGCTGATAATGGTCTCCCACTTCCGGATATGCCAATTGAGAAGACGCAGGCGCGGTCAGGGAGGGTTCGGAAGAGGCCTAAGCTACCTGAGGGATTTGAGATTGATAAGCTGTAATATTAGAGACTTAGAAGAGAAATCGAATTTGGTCTAAAAGTGTATTCTAAAGGTTTCAAATTAAAAGACATAGGTAATCTATTACATACTAGATACTCCAAAAATACTGCGAAAAGTGCACAATTTATGCATTTACTGGAAAGTCACGAGTTTTAGCATGTTTGTAATGTTTACATATCCATGGATAACCGCAAATTTGCGGTTGCGGTTTTGGTTATCCCCGGTTGTCCATGGTTTTGCCGCAGTCTAAGTATACAGCTTGGGTGGGAGAAATTAGATAAATATTATACATTAATAAATAATTCGCCTGCCTATATTGCTTTTATCTACCTTTATCCCCGCTATAAGTGGAAGTGGATTAAGAAAAAGTAGGTACACAGACCTAATTAGATTAAGGGGGCCAAATTAGGTGTTAGGCGCCTATGGGAGGAGTATAAAATAGCTAATCTAGATACTAAGGATAACTAGTCACCTCCACCAAAGTAGTACTGTGAAGCTACTCGGCTTAACACATTTATTAACAATAATCTAAGCGACAGTAACTCTAACGACAATACTATACAAGATAAATATTATAAATAGATAGCCCTGTCTCGTGAGAGAAAGTGTAAAGATCTAATTAAATACTAGTGCAGCCAACGCTATAACTATCCACGGCTAGTACGCTTTGCATTAGATATATTTGGTATACTAGTAATAAGCTCTAAGCCTGAGCGGGTTTTTAATATAGCTGGACAGCTTATACAGCCGAATCGGGCACGTTTAAATGCAGATATTATAGGAGCGGCGCTCTCCTTGAAGTTGTGGGATAAGATGGGCGCCATTAATTAGTAATAAGAAAAAATTACTCTAGTGGTACTCCTAAGACCTACAGCATTATTAACAGAGCCAGAAAAATATTATACTAGATAGTGGAGGATTTTAGGCAGAATTCTGTTTATAGTGCATACTATAATATTAACGACTTCTACCGCTTCTTCTATATTCCTGGTATGGGACACTGCTCCGGCGGTGCTTACGCCCCTTGGTATATAGGAGCTGCTTACCAGGCGAAGGCCATGAAAAATATTCCTGCCTGTGTTTTTGGTTACAATAACCGCTACCATGACGCTGTATTAGCCCTAATTACCTGGACTGAAAACAGAACCCCCCCAGACTATCTTGTTGGTACAAAATTCGAAGACAATAATGGCTCTAAACCGGTCTTGCGTCAGCGCCCCATCTGCCCCTACCCCCAGAAGGCCACATATGTGAGTGGTGATGTGAACTTGGCTAGTAGCTGGACCTGTGCTTCAACAAACCGAGAAGCAATACCTCCCCGATCTTAATTCCTTTGTCTTCCACTCTCCTCATTTTTATTTTTCACCGCTCATTCTTTAACACGTGAGGGAGGTTACAGGATTGTAATACCTGGCCGAAACTAACACTTGAGAGTGCTTGGTGCAAATTAAGTTAAATTATTTTGCTTGTATATCATTCGGCTATACTACTCACTTAATAGATTTTATTATCTTGATTCACATTTCCCAGCGTTCGCTTGATGAACCTTGATAAGGTGGTGTGATAAAAGTATATAATACACCATTGGCATGACTTACTTTAATTTCCATTTCATTTTGTGTACCATCTCCAGACCATTGGACACAGCAGGCAATCTGGGAATACCAGAATACCTCCTCTTGTTGCTGTGAAATCTATATGTACATAACACAAAGATTAAAGTACGGGACAACTCGAGTTGCCTTAGCAGTAACGTCTTCTACATTATAAATGTGATATGCGGGGAAACAATCCTCATGCGACCTGGGTACTACCGACACAAATGCAATTCAAAATTCATAGTATAATCCAGGGTCTAGTTAGACCATTGACATTGTAGGGTCCACGAGCTGTTAGGCTGTTCACGTAATTGAAAGTGCCTGTTTTCCTGGTACATGAGAGTTATATATGTGATATTGCATTTTATATAAACACTTGCTATTCGCTACATGCGGTTGTCGGCTACGAAAGGCATAATAAATAATGCTACTGCTGCTAGTACTATGGCTCCAACCAGGGCAAGAGCAAACTTTTGAGCGTAATCCAGTCAGCCAATTGTTAAACAAAGCCAAATGGAATCTTAATAACAAAAATCTTGAGAGATTAAACTTAGTATATAGAGTGGTGTCATGTTACTATATTTATATATATTAGGCAGGCAGAATTCTAAGACATGCACAGAGTAATTTCTTAAGGAATAAAGAGGTGCGCAGCCCGTTTATGGATTCCGTTAGCTACAAGTGCCTTGTATTACAAGTTATAGTTATCATCGACGAATTTGACTTTATTATATCAGCAGACAGTCCGGCTGCCGATACGATATCCGATATTTTCGGCAACTACTGGAGTTTGGCTATGCCGACTGATAACTTGTCCAAATCCTGCCGATGGTATCATAACGTCAACAGCTCTATCTTCGCCAATGAGGTAGATACGGCCGTTGATCACTGATCAACCCACTTGGAGAGTGGGGCATACGGTAGATTAAAAGCTGTCGCTACCGACATCGGATAGTAACTGGTACAAGTACCGCTACAACATAAGGATGGGCCAAAAAAATTGCTGAAATCAGCGTAGCTAGGTTGTGTACTCGTAAATAGGAAATTGAAGCTTTCCAGATCATCTTGTTTGCTATACCGTAATGACTGAGGGGTAGCGCGCCATGCAGATAGGCCAAGGACCTAGTTACTGCCAATTCCTGCACTGGCAATGCTTCGATGTGGGGCATATTATCAGATCTTCTCCGCATATAAGGAGCCGGGTCGTGGAGGACATACCAGTTACCGAGGAAATCCACTCCTTCCATACGGGGATTAAGATGGGAAGGGTGAGGTTCCATAGATTCCATCTTCATTACCAACAATTATGGCAAAGCACTATAAATTGAGGCGTCCGCAGGCTCGACATCGAGCAATGCAGTGGGGGAAGACAAAGCCCCCGGTGCAAACAAAAGCAAAGTTCAGCACCAAATTCCTGCATCACAATGAGACGATCTATTCTGAGCCACTTTCCTCAGGCGCTGGCCATCTTTGCGGGCTCCCTCAGTGTCACCACAGCGCAATCTTCCGATGCTGCACTGTGGCCGCTGCAGAAGTACAAGAGCTCGTCGATTCAGACGCCGTTCATGAATGTCACCAAGATGGGCCAAACGGAGCCTGGGTTCCTGTTCTTTACACCGCAGGACATTATTCGAGGAGACGGACATCCCGTCATTTATTCAGACGATGGTCAGTTGGTGTGGCAGGGCGCCAATGGGAACTACTCGGCGCTCCAGCCGCAGATGCTAGAAGGTGAGCCTGTGATTTCATATTGGACAGGGTACGCCGGTATAGGCTTCGGATTCGGGTACATCAGTATCCTGAACAGCTCATACGACGAAATCCACCGCGTCACGCTGGACTGCAAGACCGAAAACTTTGTCACAGTCTTCGACCCAATGACCTTTAACTCGTGCATCGATATCCACGAGAGCCAGTTCACCGACAACGGCACCATCCTGATCACTGCAGTCAACGTGACGCAGGCCGATCTCAGCGCTGTGGGCGGCCCCAAGAATGGCTGGATCCAGGATGGGCTGATCTACGAGATCGACATCAAAACAAATGAAATCCTCTTCCGCTGGAGTGCGCACGAGCACATCGACCAGGTTCCTTTGAGCGATGTGCGCGTTCCACTTGAGGGTAGCGGTGTCAACAAGACGGATCCGTACGGATATTCTCATCTCAATTCTATCCACAAATACGGTGATAATTACCTGCTGTCCTCCCGGTACATGTGCAGTGTCTTCTTCATTGCTCCTAACGGCACTGTCATCTGGCATCTTCATGTAAACTCCTCAGCCCGATTTGCCACGCCTGGCATGTGACAATGTATTGATACTAAGGCATAGGGCCGAACTGGTGGTGATTTCACACTGGGCCTAGGCACCAGCTTCTGCTACCAGCACGACGTCCGTTTCGAGTCCCAAACCTCGGAGCGCGTGACACTGAGCATGCACAATAACGACAATACCGACTTTACTGGCCACGCAGCACTCACGACAGGCATGGTGCTAGACGTCGAGCTACAGGGCTCGAAACAAGTGACACTGAAGAGCCGGATGTGGGATGCCGACGAGCCCGTGTACGCTGAATCCCAGGGTAGCTATCAGGTCCTGAACAACAGACATGTTTTGCAGGACCATGGCGCCACGCCCAAGTTTGAGGAGTACGACGAGGACGGCACAATCGTCATGCGTGCTCACTTCGGCTACGATAATACAATGCAGACTTATCGCACCTACAGATACCCCTGGGTTGGGCGCCCAGCTACCAAGCCGGATGTCTTGGCGTGTCCATCTAGTGAGAGCACGAAGACTGCTGTGTACGTGAGCTGGAATGGCGCGACAGACGTACAGTCGTGGAAGGTATACTCTGGCTCTAATATTGAGCAATCTGCAGTGCGGAATGGGTTCGAGACTACTATGTTAGTGGATGGACTTTCTGGTAGCGACTCCTTGGTTGTCGAGGCAGTGGGTGGTGTTGGTGATGGGGTGAGATCCGAGCCTGTCACTGCTGGCCAGGGATGCTTAAAGACTTAGCGATTTATTCTAGATATTGAACTTGACAGATTACTTTCAGAGGCGACTAACTGACTCACGTGGAATGGTTACAGGACGGAAGAAACCCTTAGTAAGCCCTCGTGGGTGGCTGTAGAGCAGACTGGGGTAGGCATAATATTTAAATAGCTGCATCAGGGCGGGTACATGCGGGGTTACACACAGATCGTTGTGCCTGCGCAGGCGGTAGCGAACACAACCAAGGCTATCCATATAGTTTTGGTTGTAAATAGGTTTGGGTACCTGTCCCGGTTACAGCGCGACGGGGGCCGGTTCAGGTATATTATCGTCATATAAAAGGCTTTACCACCACCAACCACCTTAAGCGTCTGGATTTCGCTCTCTTACGTCCAGGGCAATACCTGTGGAATTACGATCCACCTCCAGGACTTCATATCACTGCGTGGAATACTGGAATCTCCAAGAAGCACGTTCTTCACCTGAGTCACAATAATGTGAGCCGCAACGTTGACCCCTTTAACCCCTGTGAAATAGACCCGATATAATATCTCGTTTCGGACGCCTGGTCGGCAAAGAGGCTGGGAACGGCTCTTGTGTCTGCGGTCGTACTTGGATAAAGGGAAATAGTATTATCCCTCAAAGGTCGTATTACAATGGACTTGTAAACGGTTTTCTCTGTGAAATGCTATAAGCGGCTTGACTTCATTTAACACCGAGTTTGATTCAACCGTACAATATATTGTCGATAGATTTACCTGACGTCGAGCACTAGCCATGCCTTTCAGTGGGACAGCAAAGCATTGCTCTGGGTCAACCAATAGCACGGCTTAAAATTTTCGCCTGTCATATGTCTACAAATCCGATCCGATGGACACTCTCTAATAAAACAGTGAAAGGAAAGGGGGAAAGCTGTCCCTTTTCTGGTGCTATGGAGAGAATACACCGTTTCTGCATCTACTGTGGCTTTAAGTCCGGCAGCTATCTTCCAGTAACGTATATTCAATTTGAAGACACGACTGGAGAAGGTGGATGTATCTGCCTTCAGTGTCATCGATTCAAGGTGCTGAAGAGTGGCTAGCCTAATCAAACAAACCTGTAATAACTGCAACGTCGAGCGAGATATGGAGCCACAACAATTTTTATCCAAGCACCATCTGCTAGATATCTGTCCAACCAGCTTTGAATCAGATCCATTTGCTGGTATTAGGTTAAAGGACAAGCTATTTATACTATGGGATAGCAGGGATAATAAGAACAATAGTTAAAATAATATTCCCAAGAATAAATTATTATTTAGTTATAACCTACAAAAATTTTAAAAACATACTTGCATTATTGTTGAGATACTAAGGTTATAAAAAGTGCTATTTTATATCGATTATAGAATGTCCCGCTGATGGGCGATAAATTGTGCCATGTGCAGAGCCCAGCATGTTAATCGCTTCTACCATCAAAAGGGCGGTTGCTCTACAGCTACTCACATATACCGACGGTGCACGAGCTATCTTCTACGATGTCGATCAAGTAAACGCCTGTAGGACTACTTTCGAATTCCAAAACACTGGCCCCGTTGGATGTGGCATTAAAAAATATATATTTCGCTCAACCAGATGAGCTCCAACTACATTGTCGCTATAAACAATAACCAGCTGGGAAACTGGGATACATACTGCAGTAAGAAGGTTATAGTATCCATTGATGGGCAGGCAGACAGTTTACCACTTTTTATTGGCGACGGGGTGTGAGCGTTACAGTAGTAAAGGTTAAATTCGAACAGTATATGGAATCCGGTTGGAGCTCCCGGTCTGGTTTCAGCTATTCCGGTTTTAATGAGCTGTCATCGAGATTTGAGCCTAAACAGGTCTAGCCCTATACTATCTGACAGTTCTCACCCCTGGCAGCTGCTAGCGGATTGTTTAATTTCAACCAGGCTGGGACCGGGACTAAGGATTAAAAGACGCTTTCTCGCATCATAGTGAGATTATAGAACGGACTGAGCCGAAAATGGAAATGGCGACAAGGTCCAAGTCACATACACAAATTCGCTTGCCGAGTGACCCCCTGAGTGACCCTGTGCCATACCCGTGAAGGAAAATGTACGCATTTATGTTCCCAAATGGAAGCTAATGTCTGTGATCTGAATCCGAGGTCTACCAAACGGCTTCTTAAGAAGAGATGGGGTCGCCATCCGAGATCAAAATTCTCGTATCTCGTAACTTTATGTTGAGTACTTCTATGGAGTTACACAATTTGGCATATCGTAGACATCAAAGGACAGATCTAACCGACTTGTGGCCGGGCTAATGACTGCCGACGAGTTGGACTCTAATAGTCAAAGCTGCAGGAGGGAAAGTTACTTTACATGGAGGGTAGCTTCATCTCCAGTCCTTTAATATCAACGTAACGGGCGCAATATATAGAAAAAACCTTAGTGTACCTAGTAGCGCTATGCGAGTTGGAAAAATGATGCCTTTCCATACACTTCTTGGCCGTCTCGAAACACACAACCACTCATACCGTAACTACTACATACCAAAGAGGCCATGAAAGTATCCGGTTCTTGGCACACCTTTTCGAGGTCTGTTGTTTCGGCCCTTAATGAGGGCAGCTCTTGTTTTCGGGACAGAGCAACTCTTTTTGCGGCAACAACTAAGGACAATTAATGTGAGGACTTCTATAGAGTATGTGTAAGGATTTCATCAAAAAGTACAACATAAATAATAGATATAGATATATATATATACATATCTCCATTTCTCTGTCTGGAATCCTTGGATACAATACCATGCCTTCCATTGCAAGCGACATGCGGGAGCTCCACGCTTGCCCGCTCAGGTAATAATCAGAAATAGAGGCAGCCATGAGAGCAAAAACGGGAGGAATATAGACTTTTACAAGACTAGAGGAAGGGCCGCAACCACTCGACGTCACGGTCTCGAGAGCGTCGGAAGCGAGACT
Source organism: Aspergillus tanneri (assembly GCF_003426965.1). Taxonomy (NCBI): domain Eukaryota; kingdom Fungi; phylum Ascomycota; class Eurotiomycetes; order Eurotiales; family Aspergillaceae; genus Aspergillus; species Aspergillus tanneri. The sequence continues at coordinate 3,065,695 of NW_022984632.1, forward strand.
GGAATAGCTCAGCCTGAATGTTTGGAACACCCCATCCAGGGTGAGCCACATGCTGGACTACCGATGGAAATGGACGAAGACGAAGGTTCGAGCAATAGTTCAACAGGCTCAGCGAAGGCGAACGCGTCAAGTTCCCAAAATGGAGAGGTATCAGCAGAGAAAGAAATCAAGGCTCATTTCCCAACAGTCGACGAGGGCTGCACATTGTTCTGCCAGTCCAAGCCAGAATCTTCAGCGTAATACATCGAACTGGACACCGGGGCCACCTGCCCAGGCCCGGTTGGGGACGCAATGGTCTTTTCGAATCACGAAAGGGGAGGAACGTGTACATTGAGATACTGCGATTCCTGGTGCTTCCACCGAATGACATCTACTTCCTAGTTAGACTAGTTGGCCTGTAGCTGATAGAATACCCCTTATGTTCTGCAGTGAACGGGGACAGAAGGGTTGGAAGTAGGGTGTCATATAGCCGTAGCACACCTACCCACAACGCTACGGCTAAAGCAGAAGTCTCGTATTACAGAATTTCCATGCATGTATCATAACTACGGGGTGTCGACCATAAAAATACGTGTATCCGAAAGTATCGATCCTCGATAGACTTAGGTCTGTGATTCAACTAACTACCAAAACATCTCGCGTTTATAAAGGCGAGGTAAACAAATGAAGAATGCCAACTAACTAATATAGGAAATATACGCGACCCGATGATGTTGTATCATCAACAACATTCGACCGAGAAAGGTGCTGAATAAGCAATATTACCATAATTGTCGACAGAAGGCAATAGGGGCTTTACTGTACATGAATATGGTAGAACATTGTAAAATCAAGGAGTATTTAAAGCGCGATATAGCGATTGGCGGGGAAGCATTTTTATGTAGTGCTTTAATTTCCCTTGGGAGCACTGTATTTTCGGGGCCATGTGCGCACCGATAATTGCCGTATCTATTTAATCAGTCGAAATCTTTGGTTTGCCAATGGCCTTTGACAAAATGTGCCGCAGAATAGGTCGCGTGCGGGCTCCAGGGCTGTGACAGTCTATCCGGTACTGTGTCCGACGTTGTTGTCGCAGTTGACGAGCTCCCAAGTGGACTGGGATTGTGCGGCGGGCTCGAATACGGCGTCGGCGCCCGTGGCCTTGGAGCAGCTGCCGATATTTGGACCGCAGAGACTCCTGGGACATACCGGCCATACCGCCTGCGTGATAATTGTCGGCTATTGTACTCCATAATGAATCCGCGTTTTGTCTAATACACTTAAGTAGGTACCGTTCCTCGGAGGACGTCCACGGCTTATAGGGCTTCGACATTTTCATTCAGAGTAAAATAAAGGTATAATGAAGGGCTGATAAACTGTATAGATAGTAAAAACTCGGCTTTATAGAGATGCAAAAGTCACAACACAATACATAATAACAACGTCAGCTAATTTTTTATAAATATTGGACGTAAAGCGCCGATTTGTGAAAAGACATGCTTGTTATCAGCGGTCCTTGGTAAAATTCGAGTAAAAGCAATGGAGCAGAGGGCGAATCAGCTAGAGCAAAGTAAACTTGTGCTGGTCTAGAGAAGGGCCGAATTCCCTCCATTGCAAACACTTCGAAGATGGTGAACATCTGAGTTAGGCAAAGTCAAGAATAAAAGCCGCATCTTAATTCACCATGTCAGGCATTTCGCGATGGCGGCCCACTTTTTGGTTAAATACCCAGCCTGGTTAATTGCGGCGAAAAAAGCTCGGGAAATCTAACATCTCCAGCGGTCGCAGTTTTGCTCAGGCGGCTAGGCCTGAGTTATCTTTGCCCGGCCAAAGAGAAATGGTTAAAAAAAAAATGTTATGGAATCAGGGGAAGTGACGCGCAGGGTGCTATTCTATCTGCTACAGGCCAACTAGCCTAAATAGGAAGTAGATATTATTCGATAGAAACACCAAGAATCACAGTATCTTAACTAATTAAGCCTACTAAGCTATTCCCTATATTCTCATTAAGGTGTTCAGCTAAAGGATTTGTCGGTCAGCTGAATACGCGTATGAGCTAGTATCACCGATTATATAAGAATATGGATATGCATTGAAGAAAATGAGGTCTCTAAGGTCTCTAGCTATCTGAATCTATCTGGGAGAGCTGGATGAAAAAAGGTGAAAACAAAGGAATAAAGTCGGACCGAGCAGATGCTGAATAATAGGTAATATTGGCCCACTTTGGTCGACAGGATTGAAAGATATGGCTGCAGTTATATTATAAAGACAACAAATAGACAGCCCCTTCTTCTGTTACTATATAGTAGTTTCGCAATACAACTTGTGGCTATATCCAGGGCTAATCTGTATTAGTTGTCTTCCTGGTACCCTTTTAATACTACCTGCAACTAAGCCGTTCTACTACGGAAGACTATGCCTAAGTGACAGCTTCAACAATGTATGTATTCCATCTTGTTATTTTTATATTTAGTTTTTTCTACGACAATTTAACAGCCCATATTGCTAAAAATACCCTTTCAAAGCTTCTAAACAATATGCCTGTTCCCAGCCGGTTAATTTTTTATTTTAGGTGTCACACTGGTTCCTGGTATTATTGCAAAAAAGGTTGGAGCGCTGCACTTTTGATTTTGCTCGAGTCTGGCATCCCAAGCTGTGTTAATCGAAACAGTGGGATTATACCGAGGCAATGGAGTTGCATACAGTAGTCTGGGCTCTAGAGCAAGAATTCCGGGGCAAGCAAATTCTCTTGCTCTTGCCTTTACTAGCCTTACGGGCTCCCTTTCACTAGCTACGCATTAATATTGCAGATATTCGTCATGCGGCGGTGCATAGGGAATCCCAGAACCTTCGCAGTTTGTTACAGAAGTTTCACTCCGCCATCGAGTTTGCCACTGTATGGCTAGGTAATTAGCAATGTGGGCAGGAGCTTTATTACTGGCAGGCTTAATTAAGCACCCTGTTTTATCAATGGCAAACGTACTCCCGCCACCTTAGGACTAACCTTGCAGCACGCCTGTTCCAGAGTTATAAGTTTTCTGAAACACCCACTGGTACTGAATACCGACAGACCCTATTTAAGGTGGCGACAAGAATATCCGTACGGAATAAGCACAACTTTATCATGAGGGTTTACCGGTTCTTGCGGTTACCTGTAGCATACCGGAGCATGACTACCAAAGGATCGAAGCCGAACAACTAGGTCGAATTAAATAAATAAATTTTTGTCTCTAGTACCTGACTAGGGATAATAGCCCTTGCGGGTAAATATACAGTAACAAAGTATTTGGCATAGATAAGTCCTTCCCAAATGGATCACGGCTTAGCCACGAGGCAACTAAATTCAAGCTGAAAGAAAAAGAATGGGGGAAAATAAAAGTAAATAATTAAGAGTGGTAAACTTTAACATAGAATAGCTTATCCTTAGCCATTTTAACTTGAGAACTTGCCATGTACAGTAGCTCGTTTTTGTGGCTCAGCGTGGAGCTAAATACTGTACTAACTAGAGCGCAGCTAGCATGCGCGATTTAGTAGCCACACGACTCGCCACAGCCAGAGCTCCAGTTCCAAGCGAACTAAAAATGAATTGTGTTCTGGTATAAACATATTATGTCGTTAGAGAAAGCTAAGTGTGGTGGAAGGGTTGGTTCTTAGCAGATTAAATAGTTTCCGCAGTTGTATGCATTCCTCCCATCCAGCTCTTGGTAATACCATGGACAACCTTGCAGCGGTCGCAATGGAATGTCCCTAACAAATATTCTGCTGCTGAGTAAGGGTAGTGTTGTTTCTCCTTATCTTTTTTTTACCTCTTTTGTAATCAACAGGAGTTTTCGGTGCGGATGCAACTCTCGAAACCAATAAAGGGCCACGGTTCCTGCTTTCCAACAGGCTAATACATTTTTTTGTGAGCACAGATAGCATCTAAATTAAGTAAATTATAAATTAAAAATTATAGACCTAGCTGGTATTGGGAAAGATACCAATCTAGTTTGAAGGTAGAAGTTGGAAGGAAAATTAATATATTATAAGCAGATCCCAGCAGGGTATTTATAAAGGGTGTAATAATAAACTAAAAAAATGCCCACTATCTTGTTATGCTCCCACAGAGTTAAAGTGATCTGTCGAGAGCCGGGTTTGTTTTCTTCAGAATAGTCGGCCGGCTGAGAGCTACAACAGGGGCTCCTACAAACAACGGCTTGTCTCCTAGGAAGCGAAACATCCTATGTGGGAGCGCAGCTGCTCCGCGGAGCTGATATGGCTATCCTGGAAGCCCATTCCTTCTATCTAAAACAAGTAATATCTATAGGTGATAATTATGGGGCCTTCGGGTTGGGTTAGGTCGTGATGAAGTAGCTGTCACAGCCTCTAGTAGTTTTTATATAAAGCCTCCTGCACTCTAACCGCCCAATCATCAGCTTAACTTGATCCCCTGTGTTGAACCATTCAACGATAATATTTCCGGAAAGAACTAGAATATTTGCCTTCGGCTTACTGTAGGCACCCCTTTCTCTTCATTATGAATCAATGGCATTGGGACCCTATCGCTGCCTGCGGGATGAGCCACCCTCAAGAGGTCCTTACATGTGTGGGATTTAGGAAAGATAAAGCACCATGCAAAAACTGTATCTCACAAAAGAGTCAAGATCAGACTTTTTTATCTAATTAGGCTCCTTGCAGTGCAACCAAAAGATCCCGATACTCTCTGGCAAAAGCTGGGGGAGGTCGCGACCCTCCGGCTGTGCAAAAGACGGCATCAGGACCTATAATCCGTGATCACGGAGGAGTGGTATAAAGCAGCTGTAAGCTAATTGTGCAGGGACAACTGCCATTAACTGCAGAAATAAATAAGGCCCAGCTATGGCGAGGGCCAAATACTCCGGACTTCCCTGCGGCTCTAATCTATCCGAGTTGACCTCGTCTGGACATCCATGCATAATGCCCGACCGACTGAAGGAGCTCGAGGTGCCCTTTGGTGTCTCCCTGGCCGAACCGGTATGTATCACTTTTCTCTCCACCTCTAATTTGGTACCGTAACAATCTGCTCGATCCACCCTGTATGCGACATTAGGGCTTTATATTGCAGCATTTGCCTTGGAACATCAGCCGGCGAAACGGTTCACATTAAATGTGCAGTGCCACACTATCACTTACTTGGGGTACATGGAGATGTGGCTTATAAGCCAGCACCAACACAGTTACATTCTCTGGTAAGCCCAATAAATACCTTCTATTTAATTGAATTACCCTACTGACTGGCGTTCAGTCGATGCGAGAGGCAGTTTAATGCCCTCCTATCTTCTACCACCACAGACTCCAGGCAGAAGCAGTAGAGCAGCCGTTTCACCAAGACCCTATCCTCACCGGTAAGGAGGCTGACTCTTAGGCCACTAGCCATGTGACTATTACAAATGGCTGCACAGTGATTTTCGGCAGGCCACAGGTGATAGTGTTGACAATTATGGTTAGGTTAGTTACTGACAGTAAGTTAACTATTATTGATTATTCAGCACCTTTCTCAGTCAAATTTTGTTCATGTACAACTTCATCGGATCGCTTATATTTCCTATTAGTTAGTTTACATTCTTCGTTTGTTTACGTCGCCTTTATAGCGAGATGCTTTGGTAGTTTAGAAGAATCAGAGACCTAATTCTATGGAGAATCGATACTTGCGGATACGCGTATCTTTTATGGTCAACAGATAGTTATCTACTAGGCATTTGGGAAGATCGATTATCAAGTTCAAAAAATAAATAAAAATGCACTTTTATCTCATTCATAAAAAGAAAGAATATATGCCCGAAATATTAATAGAATGGAAGTGTTCATCAAAAGCGTTATCACAAAAAAAAAAAATCACTTTAATCTCAATTCGTCGCCAATTTTTCCCTCCGAGTGCGCACAGCCTGTGCCAGGGTCTCGAGCACAGATTCCGTGTCTTCCCAGTGGATGCAGGCATCTGTGATACTGACTCCGTATTTCAGGCCGGCCTTGCCCTCGGGTGGCACCTTTTGGTTACCTGTTAAGACCTTGTTAATATTGTGTTCTTACACATGAAGGAGGATAGACAATGAACGTACCTTCGTTGATATTGCTCTCAATCATAACGCCCATGATCGCCGTCTCACCCGCAGCGATTTGCTCCGCAAGAACAGCAGCCACCTTGGGCTGGTTCTTGTGGTTCTTTTGCGAATTGCCGTGGCTGCAGTCGACCATCAGCCGGGGCGTCATCCCCTGCGAGGAGAGCTTAGTCTTGATTTCTGCGATGCTCTGAGCATCGTAGTTGGGGCCCTTCTTGCCTCCACGCAGAATGACGAAGCAGTCAGGGTTGCCTACGGTGCCGACAATAGCGACGACACCGGGCTTGGTGACGGAGAGGAAGTGGTGAGGGTGCGTGACAGATCCAATTGCATCCACAGCGACATCCAGAGAGCCATCGGTACCGTTCTTAAATCCCACAGGGAACGAAAGCCCCGACGCCAGCTCCCGATGCACCTGCGACTCCGTGGTCCGAGCACCAACCGCGCCAAGGGAGAGACAGTCTGCCAGGAACTGCGGCGAGATCGTATCCAGCATCTCACTCGCAATTGGCATTCCCTTATTAGTCAGGTCAACGAAGAGCTGACGGGAGGTCCGCAGGCCTTTGTTGATCTTGAAGCTGTTGTCGATGTCCGGGTCGTTGATGAGACCCTTCCATCCAACTGTGGTGCGGGGCTTCTCCAGGTAGGAGCGCATAATGATCAACAGCTCGTCCTTGTATTTCTCCTTCATCTTCAATAGACGGTCGCAGTACTCTATGGCCATGTCCGGGTCGTGGATAGAGCAGGGGCCAACGACCACCAGCAGGCGGCGTTTGTCCGTGTCGGTGCCGTGAACAATGGCGACGGCCTCTTTGCGGCCCTCCAGGACCGTTTTCTGAGACCTCTCCGTCAACGCTATCTCATGTTGGAGGAGGTTGGGAGGGGTGAGGGGATTGTATCCTCGAACTGTTCGGGGAGTCACCAATCAGTATTGGAAAAAAAAAAAATGGATCGATATTCCAGGGGAAACACACTTCTCGAGTCTTCCATATGGGTCTTGTCGCCCACATTGGGGTTTTCAATGAAAAACTGTGCAATTGGTCAGATCGAGAGAGTGAGTGCAATGTGTGTGTGGTTGGCGTTGACTCACAGAAGACATGGCGGGGAAGATGAGCGGAAATGTTGATAGAGGGGCAGAAAAAGACAATGAGCTTTCTCCGTCTGATGAGAAGAGAGGCCAGGGAGGACTGCCAGGTCCGTATTTCCTTCAGATGGGTGGGAGATACAGTGAAATTATTGGAATGGATATTTAAAAACGCGCACTGCAATTCTATCTGACGTTTTCTTTTTCTTTTTTTTTTTTTCCTATTCCTTGGCTCCTATTTCGGCCGCTGTCGAGTCATCGCCCCATCGGAGTGTGCACGTGATTGCGGTGAGCCAATGAATGCCTGAGTGCCTGAGTCAGGTCAGGCGATCGGCGCAAATCCTATTCGCTCATGCAACTACAAGCTACCTAGGAGCTGAGGTATGCAGATACTCCTACTGAATTGATACGCCTAATACCTTGCTCGGTACATCATCGGTGGAAGACCAAAGTCCGTCATCATCCTTCAGAAGTAGGATGTAAGAATATAGTGTTTGATATTCATCATACGGGAATACTTTTTCAATCTATCGGAGATCTGGACCTGAGCGGTGGACATAAGCTCCGAACTCGCCCGGCGCCGAGTAAACTACACCCTCCTTTTATCCCTGTCGCTCCGAATCATGTGTCCGATACAAGGATGCCCTCAGTCGGACGCGCTGCTCGTTTTCTCGGAGCCGATGGATCAGCCCCTCACACATGCGTACATGCTGCTGACTGATAGAATTTATGAGCTCTTCAAATTGCCGGACTCGCTCTTCCTGCGTCTTGAGGAGTCCGTCAAGGGCTCGACTATATTCCTCGCAACACATTCCGAATAATTTGTTTGCTGCATCCTTTTCTTTCTTCAATTGCTGGATCAGATTCTATGGAGAGCTTCAGCGGGAACGACCAATCAATATCGACATGTTCCTCTTGTGGAATTTACTTACCTCATTGGCTTGCGTCAACAATTGCATTGTATTATTCAGGACTGGCCTGGCTTGACGGACATCTCCTGGGGCTTCATCGATAGGAACCTTCGAGTCTGTCAAGCCTGCACTCTTATAGCCAGCCGACAATTCTCTTGATGGGTGCCCTGGTGTCTTTTGCCTCTCGTTTCCTTTGCTACTGTTCTTCCCTAGACCAGGGGTCCGCCTCAGGGTAGCCTTATGGGTGGCACTCTGTTGAGGATCGGAATGTGTAGAATAAGAGCCTCCCGCAGGCCTGGGAAATCGTTTCGTAAGCGCTGGGTCCATTTCGGAGTCTGTAAACTCTGTCAGCTCGTGTTTTCAGCGTCATAGCGAATCAATGGTGCTTTACTGATACGTGGGGATTCTCGGCTTGAAAAAGTCCCATGCTTTTGGCCAGAAGCTGGCAGATAAGATATATTCTCTCCGTCGGAACCCCCTTCAGAGTTCTCTGTGCCAGCATCATACCCAGACTCGTCTTGATCACTGGAAGTTTGATTCTGTTCGATATCTGATCCCTGATTTTGACCTATGCGCGGCTGGTTCTTGCTCGAGACTATATTATCATGCTTTGTCCAAGTCACAAGTCGCGGGCTTCCATTCGTATCCACTATAGACGTTTTGGGGGTTATTTTGGGGCGCTCGGGAACCTGGACCGTGTCTTTCTGTGTATCAACTGGCGGCAGTCCCGACGCCGCAAAGGTTCCCCTCTTAATTTCGTCTAAATTCTCTTGACCTAAGCTTTCTCGGATAAGACTATGTTCGTCTTCGCCCTCGCCAATACTACCCATTTGGCTGCCAGGGGTGTCTGCTTCCTCTGTTCCTTGGTTATCTCGTTCGGTACCCTGTGAGATGTCGGCTTTCTGGAAAGCTGCAGCAAGCTTCTGCCCTATTAATCGCCCCCTTCCTTTAAGACTTTCACGGCTGTCCCCTTGAACCAACTCGACGTTGGCCTCGTGGAAACCAATAGTAGGATCACTATTCTCTGAAATTTTTTTGCTTTTTGGAGACGGCAAATGGGATAGACTTATCCCCCGCTTTCTTTTCATTATATTATTTGCTAAGGACGTTGATGCAAGTTCAATATACTTGAGACTGCCTTTGTCGGTAACGTCGCTTAACCGAGGATTTTCACACTGGTGTAGGACAGCTTTTGAAACTGCTGAGTATACTTTCTTCCCTGTCCGCCGCAGGGGAAATATCAATGACTCTTGTGTGTCAGTTCCCCGGGCTTGGACACTGCCGGCCGACTTGCTATGTATATTTTGGCCAGACATAGCCTGCTCAAGTTGGCTCCCTGTTCCAGTCAGACTGCACAGCGGCACTCCTCGTGACTCGGTTGGTTCACTTAAAGGTTCATTTGAGACTACTCCGGAGACAGAATCCTCGATCTCTAGGTTGCCCTGTGTCATAGTACAGTCGATCCTTTCATTTGGACCGGGACTTTCTGGTACCTGTATCGCATTATCGCCGTGGACAGGCGCCTTGGTTTGGATGTATTTATCGTGCTGTCGACCTAATTCCTCTGCAGTATCCAAAGACACCGCGAGCGATGATGACCTTCGAACGACTGGACCGAACTTCAGTGACTTTAATTTTTTGTAGACATTCTCAATTTCTGAATGTAGTGCCGTTAGATCATTGTCGGAGTACAGCTCTATTCTTCCTCCGTCCAAATGATGGCCTTTAGCATTTATGAATATCAAACTTTCTTTTTTGAATTGCAGCCGAATACCTTGGTCTTCAGTGTAGGTAGGCCGCTGCACGAACTCCAGGGGAACTTCAACGTATTCGAAGGACTTCTTTGACCTGTGCTCCACAGAGCACACAAATATTAGATATGTGCCCCTAAAGACAGCAAGGGCGCTGCCTCTGGCAGTGATAGTGTCATTGATATTGATAGAGTGAAGGAGGTAGCAAGTAGGTGCAGTAACATTAACGTTGTTCATTCCAGGTTTGTCAACCTCGTTTGAATAGGAATAAAAGGATCGTACTGGATCTTCAGTATTATCATATAAATGCTTGAAAAACATGCTCCTGTGCTTTGTGTTATCAAGCGGCCACACAACAATATCATTTACGGCGAGGATCTGAACAATAAGACTTGCGAAAAATCTTAGAACGACGTCAGTCCCAAAGGACAACATAGGGGCAACGCTAGAGATATTAGTTTTAAGGAACCTTTCTAGTAGATAAGAGGTATATTATACCCGGTGAAAGTCGCTTCATTAGAAATAGGCGCAGGCAGATCGAATTGCGTTTCCAAAACTGCCTCTGCTAGGCATTTCCCTGCCTATTCATCTTCCATTAGCTTTCTATGACTTCACAGGATGATTGTTGATTTTTACCAAAACTCGAAGTCGAAGGCCCTTCCTTTCATCAACAAACAGGCCGTGAAGTGCATCATTCAACATATGTTGGAGTAGATCCAACTCTCTTCTGTGCTGAGAGATTTCCGTACGATCTTTCGAACGCCATTCTGGAGTATCTCGGGCTAGACGATTGAGTGAGCCCCAGTATTGTCCCTCTTTTGGGGGCCTGCACCCAGAATCCTCGGATTCCGTATTTTTGGCAAACCGGGATGTATCCTAGCCAAAGTTAGAGCTGGCTGCGACTTTATACTACCAGTGAGGCCCAAACCCGCAGAAAAAAGAGCGCAGTTTCCTCAGCGGCCTGGCTATTTGAACGGAGTAGCACGTAAGCCAAACAACGCGAAAGGATCTGATTGAGCTCGGGCGTAATGCTCTCTTTCTTTTGTTGCAGGATCACGATAAGCTCAATGGGGTTTCGGTCTTTGATCGGTAACTCGGAATGGAGGACGGCATCAACAAGTTTGCTGTGGAGATAACCATGTCAGTTTCGAAACAACAACATTGGAAATTATCTGAGACACACAGGACTGGAGCTTCGGGACTGATTTCTCTCTCCTCTGCGATGGAAACGTTTAGATGTGAAGCTAACACTGTCATACAGGCTTGTTCCAGTCCATCATGAGTGGATGACGCAGACGTATGAGACATCCTGCCTTGGGAAGTTGTTGCGAGTAAAGACACACTTTTGATGATACTGTGGGAGTGAAAAAAGAACAATTCGGCTTCTAAAACGGGGAGGAGTGTAGGAGCATCACATGGCGGTCGATGAAAAGGGAATCTGCTTTCGTCGTGGCCCGAAGACAGCCTGAGGAAACAATCGATGGCCCCATAAGGTTGCTTGACTAGGTACTTCCTGGCTTCCGTTCTCCTTGTTTTACTAGAGAGGATGACCTCTAAAACATCTCAGGGAGCAGCTCGATTAAGTTTCATGTTCTGGATTGATTTTATGAGGTTATTCCGTGAATTTCCATTTTTCTATAATTAATCACTATAGATAAGTGTCCAGATATGACTAGGCAATTGTTCTTTCCATCACAAGATCATGGGGGTTAAAACTAAAATATCAGATCACAGGATCACCCGATCACCAGGTATTCACAAAAATTTGAGAGACCCATCCTAGGTCCTCACTATATGCCATCTCACCATAGTTTAATCGATATGCGCCTTTTAAAGATACGACGGATGATGGGCCACTTGAAAAGGACTCATTAAGCTTAAAGCTCTATTCCTGCTCAGCCCAAGGGGGCAGTAAAGGGGAAGATTAGATGCTCAACTACACCGAAAAGAACCCCAGAACGAAACGGACGGGAGAAGGGGATTGGCGTCTGCACATATGGGTTAGAGCCCTCGAACTAATAGCCAGTCAGTCAACTAAGATCCAACCTTCGTAGTTTCGTAGTTTCTCCTCACCTTTCTAAGGCTGTGTGGGAGACTTGATGGCATTTCGGATCAAGTATTCAGTCTGCATCCCCACGGACGGGATCATCTATCTATCCGTCATATATTGCAATTTTCTTTCTTGATGCTATCTCATCGGATTTGCGCCAAATCCGTCCTATCTGCATAGTATAGCAACTTTGTGTTGGTGGCAATCAGCATAAAAAACCCCAAGGAATGTTCCGGCGACAAGGCGTATCCGCCGTATAGCTCGTATAAGATAACTGATTACCTTGTGCTGCTATTTTATAAATCAATCCAAGAAAGAGGAGAATGGAGGATTTGCTGTGGGTATTAATGTTCTGACATAAGCTGCGTGGTGTGGCTTTTCCGCTCCGCTCCGTGTCGGCCTGCGGCTTCCTGCAATTCCGGTGGCCCTGTTCCATGAGATTCCCTAGAATCAGCTGCAGGCACCAAGAGAGACGTGTCCGCATCTGCGTCTGAGCATGTCTCACGGTGACTGGCTGGTCCAAAGATCTAGATATAAAGGCCCGACCGACGTAGTCTGGCCTGATCTGGTCCTGATGTCTCTCACCCCCTTGCATCGGGTATTCCACAGTCCCTCGTTTATAACAACTGGACCCCGAGAAAAATGACGGCATTGTATTCAGATAATCATGACGCGGAAGGTCTCCCTTTATCCCACTGCAACGATCTTCACGCCCGAGAAACACTAAGTCACCTCCCTAAGACAACAACCGGTAGGCGACGAGCCTCCGTTGCAGAAACATCTCTCGACAAAGACGAGACTCTCTCCGAAAAGGTCCGCCTTTCTCAGCCACATGTCGCCAGAATAGACAAGGCCACCCCTATCGAAAAGACCGTGCTGTATCTGGCCTACGGCTCGAACTTGTGCGCAGAAACTTTCCTGGGAAAGAGAGGGATCAGACCACTTTCCCAGATTAATGTTGTCGTACCGGATCTACAATTGACCTTTGATCTTCCCGGACTTCCGTACATAGAGCCTTGTTTTGCGGCAACGCAGTATCGTCATGTCGCGCACGATAACCTCGACGACGAAGATGAAATCGAGGGAAGAGGGACAGACATGTCGGAGAAGAAGACTACACACAAGGACTATCAATTTGATGGCCCCCTTGTTGGAGTGGTTTATGAAGTCACCCTTTCCGATTATGCTCGCATAATCGCCACGGAAGGCGGCGGTGGTGGATATAAGGATATCGTGGCAGATTGTTACCCTTTTCCCCAATCCTATGATCCCGCGGATCCTGTCCCCGAATGTCCTGCTACCACTCCATTCAAAGCCCACACGCTTCTCTCGCCAGTCAAAGAGGGCGACGATGACACCCTTGCTCAATATCCCCTTGTCCGGGTATGGAGCTCTTTGTTCTCGCGATCAAAATATCCTGGCCGTCCTCACCCCAGTGGCTATGCGCAACCGTCCGCTCGCTACCTGAACCTCATCACTACCGGCGCCGCCGAACATAATCTCCCCTTGTCCTATCAGACTTACCTCTCCCAGGTCCAGACTTACCAGATTACGACTGTGCAGCAGCGGATCGGCCAGGTCATATTTGTGGCATTGTGGGGACCGTTTATGCTCCTGTTCCTTATATTGTCGAAGGCTATGGCAGGCCCAGATGGTCGTAGCCCGTCGTGGGTTATGAAGTTAAATGATCTTATGCTATTCGCCATGTGGGCCTCGTACGATAATGTATTTGTAAAGGTCTTTGGTGATGGTGAAAGGACGATCGGAGGGCAGAGCGATACTGCAGGACCAACTCCTACACTTTGAGGGAAGAGAGAGAACAAGAAAATAGAGAGCTTCAATCCAAAGAGCATCAATACCAGTACACTTAACTGAATAAATACATTTTTGTCACCTGCCCCTCTTTCAGCCTACCGTTATTGACCTTACTGTGGATGCAGCAACGGTAGAGCAATGGCTTTTTTGAGACTGTTGCTTCACAGAGATGGGCCCTATAGGTACCGCTGAGGGGAGAGAGCATGAGTAGAGACAAAGGAAATAGTAATATTGGGTCTTCAAAACAAGATTTTCAAGGAGAATAAATCTAAGGTACAGATACAGGTGTCCTGAATAACATCTAACAAAACAAGTAGACCATCGACAAAACCGGCAACCGAAGGATAGCGACAGAACCCAGCCTACGAATAGGAGGCCGGGTTGTTAATGTCTAGCCGCCTTTGCGTCCACCCAATTTCGCGATTCATGTAGTCCACTGCGGCATTTAACGGCGGGAGACTGGGGGGCTGTACACAATCTTCCGTGTCTTGATGGGGGACCACTTGTAACGCTTAACCCACACGCTGACGGCGAACAGACCAGTGAGAAGAGTGAGGGCTTTGACACCCATCTTCTTACGCTCGTCCATCTCGGGCTCAGCGGCCCAGTTAAGGAACTCCACAACGTCCTTGGCCATCTGAGAAGTGGTGGCAGGGGTGCCGTCCTCGTACTCAACGACACCGTCGAAGAGGACACGAGCCATGGCAATGGCTATAAAGATACACATTAGACAGCGCAAAAGTCAAACGGATCTATGGTTGGGACATACCTGTTCCAGGGAAGTAGGGGTTGAAGTTCATGCCCTCCTGGACGGTGGCACCAGCAGGGGGCTCATCGGGGTAACCAGTCAGAAGACTGAAGATGTAGTCGCAGCCGCCATGACGGCCCTTGACGATCAAGCTGAGATCAGGGGGATAAGCACCGGCATTGGCGGCACGGGCAGCCTCTTCGTTCTTGTAAGGGGCAGGGATATAGTCCGACAGCTTTCCGGGGCGCTTCTCGATCTCGCCTTGGTCATTAGGCTCGGTGTCGTACTCGTTCTCTTCAGCGAAAGCCTTCATCTCGTCGACGGTGTGCGTGACACCGACGAAGGAACGCCAGGGGACACGGGTCAGAGAGTGGCAGCTGGCACAGACTTCACGGTAGACCTGGAAACCACGGCGGAGGCTGACAGACAGGGTGTAAGTAAGAATGCCACGGTTGAGCGAGCTAATAGGGGAGCAACCGGCCCGACTCTGGAAGACTCACGCAGCATGATCGAAGGTCTTGGTCCACTTGGCGTGCTCCCAAGGGTAGGCAGTAGGGTGCAATCTTTGAAAATCAATACGTCAGTTTTCTCATGGTCCTAGTCCCTAATACGATCTTTCGGTCGGGGCAACGGAGAGGCCAAACCGATGGCCATCCGCGAGGGGCGATCAATCAATGCACTCACCCCTCTTCAGCAGGTGTCGAAGCAAACGCTTCCTGTCCATAGAGGTGATAGTACCAGGCGGCCGATCCAATGGCGGCAGCAGTTGCGACGGAAGCAGTGAGTGTGAGGTGGAAGGGGGAGCTGGCGGATTCGGCACCGGCGGTCGAGGAGGACGCACGCTAGAAAATTTGTCAGTACTATGCACTCGAATCCCCGATCCGCAAGCCATTGATGAACAAATGTGCTCATCAGCCGAGGCCAATTGGAGGAGGGTGTTGAAGTCCGATCATTGCGTACCGAGGAGGTCTTGCTCAAGGTCTGGCGTGCGATGGCCCGAAAGGGCACACTGCGCGAGACAGTACGTGCCAGCATACTGACAATATGAAGAACCCTCCGATCAATGGATAATCAAGAAGGCACAAAAGCCGGAGGAAGTGGAGAGAGGAGGGGAGGGGACGGGGGCTGCGCACAGGAGAGTGTGCTTTTGGAGGTGAAGTCGAGGTTCAATGGAAGTCGAATGGTCAAGTTTCTCTTGGTTTGGAATTGCCTAAACCCTCGCGCTGATTGGCTGTTGGCCCGGCTCTAACTGCCTTCGGTGAAAACCGCGATTTTTCGGAACAACAAATTTCGATCGATCAGCGACCAGCCAACGATGATGCTGACGATAGACTACGAGGAACAGGGTTTATCTCGTTGACCATTATTATTCCCCTGATCATTTCCTGTTTATATGTATCTTGTCTCCGTTCTCATCTGTGACTTGTTGTCCCACCACTCCTCGATTCTGTCCGGCCCCAACTCTGCATGCGGCTTTACTGTGCTTCCACCTTAGCCTTCCTTTCCGATCCTATGCCCGTCCGCAGCGCCTGAATCGCGGTTCGAACATCGTACCGAACTCTGCTCGGACCATACATCACCAGCGACATTGCAGGAAGACGTCGTATGGTACGACCACTGAGGCCCTGAAGTAATTGTCAGGAAATGCCAACCGTCGACGACTGCGAGCCGGATCTAGTAGCCACTTACCACACTCTCGCAGGCTGCATCTGCCAGCTGTTTAGGAACCGCGTCTGCGAACATCTGGTAATTGAGAAGCATTTCATCAAATGATGGGATGGTGAGATTTTCCGTAGGGCTTTCCACATATTGCAACGCCGTAAAGGGATCGTCCGGGTTCACCTGGACCACATCAAACGAAGCACCCCCAATGATCCCACAGCGACTCAACTCCTCAAGACATTCTTTGTAGACCCCATAGATAGTCCGATTGGATAAATGCGGTATGAATTGTTTGATGTCCACACGGTCAAGAAAAGCCTGGTCCTACTCAGGCGTCCACAAAGTCAATACACAAGAATGGACGTTCGCAGAATAGGATGCCCATCAGGGTGCTTACCAAGGCAGTGATGAGGTTGCTTGTGCAGACGACAATTACGTTGCAATGATGTTTTAGTCTATCCAATCCCGTAAGAAGTGCATTTACGGCGCGAACAGCATCAAAGGGCTCACTGCCCGCCAGCGCTCGCTCTCTCCGGGCAGCCAACGTCTCTACCTCGTCCACGAAGACGTATACGAACGTGTCCTCTTCCTCCTCGAGTAAGATCTCGACGCTTTCGATGGCTTTACTTACCAGCTTGCCACTTTCGCTAAAAAATCTACTTCCGAGGGAGTGGACGTTTATTTCAACCAATTTGCTTCGGGGGTACTGCTTTCCGAGGCGTATTGCAAGTTTCTGGGAGAGACCACGACTAGATATAGTTAGCTAGGTCCTACTATACTGCAGAGGTAGTTTTGTACAACATGCCAGAAGCTTGTCTTTCCTGTTCCTGGTGGACCCCATAAAAGGACCAGTCGATTCCAGTTAATAGTCCATTTGTTGAGCTTTCGAGATGAGAATGACACTGATACCAAAAGTCAGATAGGTCATAAAGCCTGCACCAGAGTTAAACTCCTTACCCATTCGGGTTATTGCGCGGAGAAGTGTAGACTGGAGTGGCTCATCAAACTGCAGCCTGTCCACGTAGATCAAGTCATTAACCACAAGTATCATCGACTGGAATAAAAAGATGACCGTACGACTCCCAAAGCCCGTCTAGCTCCTTACTCGGCAATGTCATCACTTGTGCTCTTGGTGTATCTTCGCTACTATCTGGTGCCTCCTCCGAATGAAGTGTATTCTGGGAACTTTCTTGCTCGAATGGAGTATGAAGCTGATATGCCTGAACATCTAATTCGACATGCTGAAGCCTATACGCCCCGGATTCCACCTCTCCCCCAGTGCATTCGGTGACGAGAATAGAGTCGATATACTGTGCGTGTGGCTCGTGGAGGTGCTCTGGTTGTTTATTAGCCATCAACGGGACATCACACCTGGGCGATAGTACCAAATGAGGAGATCTTCTGCCCGAGCGAGAGAACAGCAAAATTGTCGACAAGCCACTTTGTAACTTCTTCCCTAACCTTCCAGGAGGCTCACTTCAGTTGTACTGCAAATAAGCATCAAGCGGGAGGAGCAAAGTACCAGATCAGTGCGGATGATGATGCCATCTCCATTGCTCTTTACACGCGCTTCAACGTGAAGAACTGGCTGATGGGTGATATCCGGACATGAAACACAGCTAGCCGTGTCCATTGTTCGGGTCAAGAAAAACAAAGATAAAATAGTTTTATAGAACAGCAATTGTTGTCAACAGGAACGGAGCTTGTTTTCTTGTATGGCAAGGAGATCTCGACAGGCCCAAGCCGAAAGTAGATCTGGCAATGAGATGAGACCCCGTGACATCCATTGCCAGGTTTAACATATAATTAGGGGTGGCTGACAATTGTAGGTATTTTACACCATGTACACTAGCCATACAGAACTCAGTTATCTGCCCCTATAAGATAGACCTAAAGATTCTTAAGAGAATGGAGTATGTAGGATCTGTTTCTTCATACGTCCTAGGTGTAAAATGAGACTAAAATTCTCCTAGTTGGGCCAAATTGGCAATCATAAGAAAAGCACTATCTACAGGAAATAACCAGTAGACAATAGTCTAGCGAAGTAACATGGTTAGCATCATGGCTCACCATCCCGAGTAGAACTATATCTAATATACGGGAATGGACCTAAAACCTGACATCCGACTCGATTAACAGCCAGATAACCTAAGGGCAAGTTTTTTGCACTTACAAACTTGATTTCCTACACAGCTCCAAGGCTTCCCTTCCGTTTTAGTGGTCACCCCTAGGCGCTTTTTGCTCACTGAGCTGATCACTGAGCACAGGGGTGAGCAGCCTGAGTAGGCAGCCTTAATAAAATGTGCCACGTTATTTCTCATCGATCATACTCCTTCGTAATACTTTTCAACATCACTCCCGTTTAGCCGCTCAAATAAACGATGCCATCATCAATGCAACCGGCACTTGGGGTCATTAATCCTTCTACTCCACCTGCAAGGCAAAACTCTAGGTGGGGAGTAGCCCGACTGACTTTTTTTTCTCCAGCATCTACATTTATAATTGCAGACTCGTGAGTCAATGAGCATCTGGTAGAAACCCATCTAAGCCACGAGCCCACGACATGGAACTTTTAAATACATAAAGTATGGTAGGTTGATTTCCTCCACTAGCAAAGATATCTTGGCTAATCTGTACGCATTTCCAAAAGAAAATATTTTGCTTCCCTCTACGGTCTGGTATCTTCCTAACGGTCGTACCGCTGCTTGAACCTCCAAGTCTTAACTACCATTAATTCTAACGAATCCGCCTTGACCCGCATCGACTACGATGGGAGAGTCAGACAGTGTACTAGAATCAGCCCAAATTATCCAATCGAGCCAATTAAAGTGACCTGACAATATGGTGGACTCCTTCTACTAAACAAAGGTGCCAAGGGTTGACATTTAAATTTGCTGGGCTTCCTCCTGATGTGCGCGATGGGCGACTTCACTTCACTACTACCGGAGGTAAAAGGCCGGTGTATTAGCCGGACACTTTATAATACCACTCTCTATCTTTTCATGTCGCTGCCCCGGCAACCTACGTGTTAGAACCTATTATACTCGAAGAGCGTCCCGCCTTTGGCCTACGTTCAAGCTGGCGAGCCAGTTTATTGGATATGGGCATTTATCCCTTGATGTCACTTGTGGACAATATACGGGATCAAGGCTGCGCAAGGCTGCGCTAACCTCTTAGTCGCGCCTGCTCTAGACTCTGCCCTAATAAATTTACCAATGTGGCAACTGGCTAAGGTAGCATGTCAATGGGACGCCTTTTGTGCTATTGTCTAGATAGATAACGGGGTGGGCTTTCTAAAATAAGCATAGAAATATACTGGACTGCTACACTGGTTTAATAAGTAGGATATTAACTGCTACGCACAATTAGCCGCATTCCTAGATGAAATGTGAAGCTTCAAAATAATAAATCATGTATACCAAAGCAAAAGCACTAGTATCTTGTTTCCTTTCAGAGCATCGGATAGGCTAATATTTTCTGTTTCTTACTATATCCACTTCTCTACAGATATGGTGGGGGGAGGTATGCTCTATAAATATTCAGTCTGCCTTACGAATTATATATACAAGGAGTTTGATCCACGCTCTCAGGAACGGGCTCGGCCATCTGAGGAGCAGGCTAGGCTTCCTAGGAGTCTGGATAATCTAGGAGCAAGCAAACCACGTGGAAATGCCAAGGCCATAGTACCAATGGCAGCGAAGGTTTGCTGCTGAGGATAACAATGGTTAATGATTCTATACCAGCGATGTGTTATAAAAACCTCCCTGTCTATCAGTGATGGCACTATTTCTTTCTCTTTACAGCCCATTTTAAGCCTGTACATACGTATTATCTTATCTGTCTATTTTTTCTTCGCCTTTAATATAGCAGTTAATACACATACAGGTCCTAAAAACAATACTGCTATCAGATTCGCTTTAATACTGTACCCCAGTCCCGCTGTACAGTAGAGAGAATGTCTTTACCAAACCAGCAACTCGGGAAAATTATTACACATGAGGGATATCACAACATAGGCCGTCTATAATGGCTGCCCTATCCGCATTAGACGTCGGTTCACTGCTTGTAGCGTTTTAAATTTAGTCCTCGGCCTCTTTGTTGCAGAGCTTCCTCTATCCCCTTTGAGATATAGACCGAACAATGCGAAATTTCGAGCCTTAAATTCGTCAGAAGTACTGAATGCGCTGTCTTGGAGGATTACCTCTGGGCCTAGGACCAGGAGATATGCGGGCATATCGCCCATACCTCGTCCTCCGTAGTGGATGCATACAGCTCTTCCACCTTCCGGAATCGTGATAGGACGAATATATTGGCGGTGTAAGTACGTCGCTGGAAGAACTGCAACTCTCCCACCCGCACCAACGTTTTCGGAGGCAGACGAATGGAGGTGCTCTCTAAATTTTTCACCAAAGTCAGGCTCTTCATTGCCCGCTTCCCAGCACAGGCTGCTCAGCTGCTGTTCTATGGCATCCCGCACCGATTGGCCGTTGCTTCCCTGAGCACTGTCCGCCGCCAGTGCCGACAGGTGTTCTATCACCATTGTCAGGAACTGATGGAGAGAGTCAGCAATGTTCCCGGTACATGGTAATGGTTCGTTTGCGCAAGACGTTCGCGGATGATTTGACAATCCATCATCAGTAATGTTCCCTCCTTGCTTGCTCTCCGGTCGTCCTCTCCTAGCTGGGGATCACCTGTATTGGAGGACAATATCGTATCCCCTGAGCCCTCCTCTGGAGAGGTAGAGGGGGCTTGGTGTGTCTTCACAATCGAGAGAGAATAGTCAGGCTCTCTTCAATAGTGCTCAGGCGATCTTCAAGTTTGGAGACATTGGCGCATCTGCCGGCACGGAACCCTGTTTAGACTTGATATTTTTTTTCCCTTACGTAGGTATATGGCGGAAGAGGAAAGAAATTTGCCACGTACAGCAATTTGAGATTATTCACGCGCTTCCCTGTGGCCGAGTACTTGCACTCCCCTCCATCTCGCCTACAGTTTGTACACTGGTATTTCTCCCTCCCACAACGGATTTTCTTCTCGCGACAACGTCCACAGACCAGATCAATAGTAGCCATATGGGGAAGTCCTATCCTGGTCACACTCGGCGGCCGTGGGGTTCAGCTTATAAGTGACGCAAACTACGGTCAAAAGATATTAGCGCCGCCCATGTTGTACACGGCTAGGGGGAGCCGGTTGAAGTTACATTTATTGCTGCTCTCTCTTGGTGGCCTAATACTCCCTTATTATGCACCAGGCCGGGGTAATAGTGCAAGTGCCGACGTAGGATGCGCTAGAGGCTAGCCTCCGCACGGAGGATTGACAGTGTAATATGGGTAAAATTGTGCTCAAGAGAACGGGATACGCGTCTTCGGGACTGTTGCAACCTAGTTTAGTCGGGAATACAGCTCCTATTACTATTGCGATATATAAATTATCTAATACTAATACTATTTTACTTGTTTAATTCATAGTATATATGGACGCAGACAGGACTTGCAGGGACTTGGAGCAGGTCCTCTACATTCAACGTGCAGGAAGTGGAATAGGCACATATAATCGGCATGTCTAAAATAGGGCTAGACTTTATCTGCCTTGACATATTGTCGCTGTCGAATGGGTATGCTAGCGTTCCTTCTTCCTTTATCCTAGCTACATAACGTTCTTCATTTTTCATCTTTCCATTAGACAAGCAGCGAAATCCAATGCCTGCTAATTCTGTGCGTACATATATTCAGGACCCATATTGTTACCTCACGGCTATATTAGAAACAGGATAGGGAAAGGCAAACTGGTTTGCTAACTGTGCCAGTTTGAAACCGGATAACCGGCAACCTAGGCAACCATATACGGCTCTACAATGCATGAGGGAATAATTTAGTGAAGCCTATATACCATTGGATATTTCCCCTACTGGAAGTGATGGATAGCCGAGAAGGATCCATATCTCATATACAGTACATTGGGTGCAATTACATCTGAACTTTGGGACCACGGCAGGACACTCCATGCAATCAAAAAGTGACAATTGTTCATTGGTAGAGACCCCACATTATTTGGGGGCATACAGCAAAGGTTATGCTTTCGCCAGCGGCGTCTATTGTCTGGTAAGATGTTTTAATGTCACTGTTCACGGAGAAAGTGACCCATGTGTCAACCCCGGCCTATGAGTTGATAATACGTAAAACGTTGCAACTAGGTGTAAAAGTATGTTTTGTAGCGGAAGGTACCTTTAACGCGACAGTATTACTATGATCTGGAAAACTGACAGTTTGTATACAAGATAAACACCAAGTTGATTTGCAAGGAACTAACTCCATATAAAGGTACTCAGTTTCAAGGTCCTGTACTTGTTGCGCCAGATGCATATCCCCTCTCACACAGTGTATATTTATTTCTACATAAGCTTTCGCTAAGCGATCCTTAACTCCTACTGAGCAAGGTTGTATTGGGGGCTAAATTTCTCCTCAACCTCCCTATTTAGCCTGCGGGGTTGAAAATACCGCAATACGGGATATAGACAGCCGGACGACTATGCTGCTGCAGTAACTGTATGATGTGCTTGCCCGCTTTTGCCACCTCACGACTGTCTTCCGAGGAGTTATACTCCTTCCTGTTTGGGATAGAGCGGGCGTCCTGGGGTATGTATAAACAGGTATAAATAGGCTATTAAACCGACACTTTCATTTCCTGCTTCATTACCATCAAACCACCTCTACTCCAAGAAGCACAAAGTTTTCACTCGCAAGACAGGAGCTGAAAAGGAAACATTCACAATGGGGGACTCTTTTGTTGACTACAATTCTATTCCTATCAAATCTCGCGAAGAAGTTGCCATGCTACGGCTGGCAGGCAAGATATCCGCAAAAATCCTTGAAGATCTGACCCCACACGTTCAACCGGGAGTGACGAAGAAGGAGTTGAACGACATTGCGTATAATTTGATTGTCAACAAATACGGAGCTGAAGTTGACCGGGAGGATTTAACTGGGTACGACTCCAGCGCTTATGCATGCGTCTCTTTTTCCCACAACGAAATCGCCTTCAATGGTGAAGCGACCAATATTCCTTTAAAAAAGGGTGATATATTCGGAGTCGATGTAAGCCTTAAAAAGGAAGGCTGGTGTGGCGACACCTCGCGGCAGTGGATTGTTGGAGATGACACCTCAGCTCAAGCTCGTCTTCTGGTTGCAGTCGCGTACCAGGCCATGTGTCTCGGGATCAAACTGGTTCGACCGGGTGCTAAACTTCAGGATATTGCTGTCACCGTCCAGAAGTATGTTGAGTCATTTGGATTTTCAATGCTCCGAGTGGGGAGTGCCACTGGCCACTCCATTGGCAGAGTCCATGCTGATGGTTGGCACATTCCTTTTTACCATGACCCACGGAACGAGGGCCGTGTACTTCAGGAAGGGATGGTGATTACTATTGAGCCATTTATCTGCGCCGGCAAATCAGAGGGCATCCGTGTAGACAATGTTACCAGATCTGCAGTTACTACAGACAACTCCTTGGCAGCCTATTGGGAGCATGTTGTTGCCATTACAAAGGATGGGTGTGAGGTGCTAGATTTGAGAGAAGGAGAGGATGTGACATTCTACGGAGAAGTTTCAAAGTTGGTTTAACCTTACGACACGTTGTAGGTAGCCAGTAGCTTTTGTCCAGCTTCCGCGAACGTTTCTTAACAGCCATTGAGACTCATTGAATTAATTAAGGAAGCCCATGTTATTTAGCACACTTCCATGTATTGTTCTAAAATCTTCTGCGTTTCTGCGATAGTTGCCGGCGTGTCCAGGGCCGACTTTTAAAGCATGTTCAAAATTGGAACTGTACGTGAACCTCTATTTTATAAGCCACGCCGCTGCTGTCATTAGCCAATTGAAGACAGAATTCAGTGTACGAAGCGGCATAATTGGCAGGCAAAGGTGCGCTTCGTATATTTGGCTCAATTATGTGGGTTGCCTTCGTCTACTATGTATACAATGGTCTCAAGGGAGTGAATCATGCAGCCGTGAAACCACATCCTTGAGGAGCATACTTTATAGCATAATTTACGTCACCTTGAGTTCTCAGTTCTGCTTGTACTGTGTTTGTTCGAGATTTTGATATATTAGGCTGTGAGTTGAAGTTGCTAAGCCGAATTGCAAAATTTGTGTTAATGTAGTCAACTGATTCAGTGCATTCAGTTAGCTGTTTGCCACTTTGACTCTCAAGTGAGTGCATACTCCGTACTCACTTCCCTGATTTCAGTTCTTCCATTAATAGTTTTCATCCCTTAGTCCTCACTGCTCCCTCAATATGTCTGATATGGCCCAACTTTCATTCAACACACAAAAATAAACGGCAACGTGTCTGTTCTCACAGGTCCAAGCACTGGGATAAGCCGACCGGATTTGGATTTGACCAGATGCCCATCAGGTATTACTTACTATACCTAGAGTAGACGATTTTTGAGAGAAGCTAGTTGCCCTGTGGGATCTCTATATTGCGGTAGTGCGATGGTTTGATGTTCTTAGCAGCGGTGTCCAGAAGTGGAAAGTTACAGTTATTCTTGAAAATCCAGGCATAGGAGCATATATATAAAGTTGGATAAAGAGCCAAAAGTTCTAAAATAAAAAAAAGAAGTACATATATGAGTGATATGTAATAAAAAAGTACTTGGTCCCAGAGGGGGTCGAACCCTCGACTTTGGCGTTATTAGCACCACACTCTAACCAACTGAGTTATGGGACCGTCTGATGAGAAGCTCTGATCATAGATGTTTTATTAGGCTTCTATTGTGGGTCAAAATTTTAAGGCTTTAACTTGTAATAGTTTGGTACGTCGAATGCAACTCCTTTACAACTTGCCCATAGAGCTCTTTGGATAGTTAAGATAATTAGCACCAGCCTTTCTATGAACAGCCGGAAACTTGTTACAAGGCAACATAGCAACTACCTGTCAAGCCCTACGGGTCTTTATAAATAGACATCTCCCTATAGCCATGCCAAACTCTCCGCTAATTATGGTTATTCGGCCTCAAGTACGTAGACCAAGTTATCATGCCCTCCTAGGTAGCCAAAGGAACAAGCAAAATGTAAAGCAATACCCATAAATATAAACATGTCTTCCACATATCTCAAGCAACCAAGTATGCAACATAGAAGTATTGCGTATGGTCGTAAAAGGGTGATTTTCGTATTAAAAAGTTCTTCCAGGCGCTGTACCATGCATCGCCTCACGGTCTCTGTTGGCGCGGAGCTGACCAAATAGACCTTGTCTATCAGAAATTTGTTAGAAATTCTAGAGTAGAGCTGCTTGGGAGGCCCATCGAGTCATGGCATTGTCTCCGTCTACAAAACGCCATTGCAGAAATAGAGGTATCTCGTGATAGATGCAAAGGTTTGGCTGTCTCTAGGCGCTAGTCTAGAGGTAAACCACTCGACTTTAAAAGGTACAAGGCGACTGATTTTTCGATAGTCGCATCTAGCACCCTATATAGTAGCTTCGAGTAATAAAATATCTCTCAGAGGCCCTCAGAGGCTCTAGTCTAGTGTATGAAGGTGTGGTCCATCTAGGAGTATGGATGGCTAGGGTAGAGAACGCAAATTATAGAAATAAGGCTTTGTAGCTGGTGATGCTACTTATGCAATAGTTATTTTGTTTACTGCTAATAAAGATAAATTTATCTCTAACTCAGGCGGCTATATAGTTTACAAATGATACAAAATCATTATTAATTTAGTAACACATTCCATGTGGCTCTTAGTAACAATAGCAAGCAAGATCCAATAAACTAGTCAGCCAGAGTGTGATGCTCATAATATCAAACCCAAGGGTTCCATCTAGAACCACTTTTTGTTAAGTATACTCATTCACTACTGATTGCTTGTTTAATCACAGGATGCTTTTACTTGTGACGCCACCCATTAGGTTGATATCAGGATGGAGAGAACTAGAGGAAATTAAAACATATTTCCATATTCTATAACACAGATCTAATTAGAGGCGTTTAAACCAGATTAGATTTTCAGATGCAGTGAATTTCCCAAGTTCTTCAAGGGTGTTGATGTATGATACTTCGGCGTATAGATATCTCCCTTGTTTATGTTGAAGCCTCCAGACTGTCCAGGACCGCATTCAATGTGTATGAATGCCCATAACCGAGAACATTCACACCTCCCTCAGCAGCCACAAGGAGTTTCCACTTTACAACAAACTTCCTCGGGATTCTCACATGCTTGCGAGAGAACTAATAGTTGACTATACGTTTGGTACGGGAAAATGACCCTTTTCTTTGTTAAATTTAGTCACAGCAGAGCCACAACTTCCATTGTGATATGGCCTTGGTTCCCTAATCTTTAATTCAACAACCCTAGAATCTCCGAGCACCGTAAATTGCAAACTATGAGCTTTAAGTTTTGCTCTTAAGAGTGAAATTGCATTGCTGCTTGAAAAGGGCCATATGTTCTAGAGCTCCGTACCAGGAGACAGCTGCATTTATGATGATATCCATAGTCTATCCTTAGCTTTCCATTCGTGATAAGAGCAACATAAGATTGCCAGTCTACGGTGCATTCATAACTCAGGGGACACAGAATCTCCTGTGTGGATATAGGCTCCTCCCCCTTGGGCCAAGGAGAAGCTTGAGAAATTGATTTTTCCAGTAGCCGCTCTGAGCAGTACTTCTATGATCCGGACTTGTCCTGCTCCCCGAGGAAGTAGAAATTCTATGCTTTCCTCAACACTAAATGCAGCTGCCTCCACCGGAGCACTCGCCAGTTATCGGGATATCATATGCTTTCTAATCAAATAGCGTCCCATGTGTTTTCTGGATTTTTGTTTCTAGTAGTAGAGGCCACTATTGTGGGTAGGCAGGACCCTGAGAACAGATGTTCTATGGGATATCGGACGAATACCAAATTGATTGGACGTCAACGAAGAATGGCAGCAGCCATTCCGTACTCTGTAGGTAAGACTAAACCAAAGAGATTAATGGTCATGCTATAACAATCGCAAGTACACCAAGTGAAATGTCCGGGTCACGTAGTTTCGCTTTTCCCTCTGATATGATTAGAGTGGTCGGCAAGAGAGAACAGGAAGTATTGATTAAGTAATTTATTGGCTGTTTGATCAACCAATCAGGTCCCATAACTCAGTTGGTTAGAGTGTGGTGCTAATAACGCCAAAGTCGAGGGTTCGACCCCCTCTGGGACCATATTTTTTGTCGCACTTTTCCTCTAATTTTTATCGGAATATCGTGCCTATCACCCTACCCTCATGTACTTATCTCCGCACTCTCTTATTTTAACCAGCGACAATCAGATCCATTGGTTTTGTATGATAGTTTGGATCTATTTACTTCTAATAGTAACCCTTGGCCAGGCATTGCTGTCCTATAAGTTTGACGCTCAGCCTAAGAGCTCGGCGCAGGCGAGTCCAAGGCAGGAGCAGCAACTCAACAATTGTTAAATTCGCCCAGGAAAAATGTTTACTATGGGGTTGCTTTACCAGCTAGTCAAGCAACACCCAGTCCTAATAGAACATCAAAGGTCAAATTCTATGCAACCTCTAACGGCATCTTATGTCTTTCAGAGTTCCCACCAGCTTGTGAGTTCTATGACGAATTCGACCTACACGAACGAATCCAATTCACCCAGGACAAGGTAGCTCTATCGCCTTATCACAGCTACTTAGAGTAACATGATATTCCTATTATAAGCACGCGAGGAGCTTGATTTAGGGACAAACGCCTTGTCCTCTAGGTGGTGGCACATGCCAAATTCACCCATTGGTGCCCCGATTACCTTATACAGTCCTTCCAGGCGGTGAAACCCCCATTTGAGCTCGTGGAATTTCTTCTGCTTTATGCTTGTGTATCTGTATTTAGCAGCTCTAAGTTTATAGTTCGGCCGCGACACGAGAAGTTCTCCAGATAAATTCCTTAGTATCCTTACACAGCGCACATTTACTACCTTTATCCAACCTCCAGGGAATTTTCCACCTCACATATAGTCGCAAAATGGGAGCTCAGGTCAGTGCTCGACTACTTTTCTACACATCCGTCCAGATGCTCCCTTCAAGTCCAGACGCTCCCTCCATGCCCATATGTGCAGAAGCCAATTTGAGTGAACTTCATGGATACAAATTCCTGTCACTCAAACAAGGTGACTCGCGGGAGTGTGCACTGTCAGGATACAAAGACGTTTTGAAAGCCCTGCTACACTTATGAGCAAGAAGATTGCGATAACAGAGCATTTCCTTCTGGCTGTCGCCAAAACCAGGACACTGCGGTAAATGTGTCCAAACCACTTTGCTTAATTTGCAAAAAAAAAAAAAAAAAAAAAAGAAAGAAATAGTATATTGACGAGACCATGTTAATTGTGACTACTGACAATTCGAAGTCGTGCCAAGAATCTAAAGCGTTTCTTATTAAGGAGGAACCAAATAATGTTTAAGTCACAAGAGGTGCTAGCACGTGCACAAAACCTGAGATACTGGCCTGAAGATAAGCCAGTTGTTTCGTAAGCGGTTGGTTCCGCAAATATACATCACAAGAGAGATTATCTCCGAAGCAATAGAGAGTGAGAGCAGGAAATAGTTTCTTACTTAAGCAAAGCGGAGAGGAGACCCTTATCGGTGAAAGCAATCGAAAAAGTAGATTAAAGATATGTAGGATTTATAACAAGATAAAACTATTCTGCTAGCTAAAAATCCGGGCTACTAATAAAACCATAATAGTGAGACATATATAGGGAATTTCTACAATTTATAAAGCCTCTCTAGCGACATGGATGTCTAATATAGATTAAGCAAACAGGGAATTAAAACTTCTCATGAACCGGATGGCAATACTGCAGCCCACGCGTTCCCACACCTTTTACATTAGGATTAATCAAGACATTAGGTCTTTTGCTATAGCGTTCCAGACATAGAAGAAGTATATCACCAGCGATTGGAGGAAATTTAAGATGGGGAGCCACATTGGATTTGGGAAGCCACCATGATGAATTCATGCAAAGTGATAGACTTACTGTTTAATTGGGGCCTGGGATTTAAATCACGAATAACCATTTGGAGGCTGCAATGGTACAGAGTAATACATGTCTTTTAAGAAATAAAGTCCTTGGTAGCCTATGGGATTGTTTATCTTGCCCCCTGTGTAACAATTAATATAATGTACGTCTTCTGTCTCTCCAACATAAATGTTATATGGACTACTCAAAAGTTACTCGAATAGAGCTATCCAAACACATAATTACAGGATCATATAGCACTGTAGTTGAACGACATTCATCAATTGGGTCCCATAACTCAGTTGGTTAGAGTGTGGTGCTAATAACGCCAAAGTCGAGGGTTCGACCCCCTCTGGGACCAAACTTTTTTATATATTAACCCCGCTTAATACTTTATAAAATGTTGTCTTCCAGTTATTTATGTTTACGGTGTGCCTTTAAATTATTGCTATCTAAATTTTGCTTTGTTTATAGTGGTTTTCTCTATTTAAGTTAAGAGACACCCAGAGTATTATTTTCAGCGCTCAAGAATGTTCACTCGCAACCCCTGTTTCATATTTCATGGTTCCGTGGCCCTATATTGACTCTCTTTACCTATCGTCCGATCTTCCGATAGAGGTTTCACCCACCGTGTGTGCGATCTAACCCTGTTCTACAGACTTCACTGTTCAGCTCGAAATTCTTATCTCTTTCGGAAGATCTATCTACACTACTGTGAATCACATGGCCAGTAGCTCCTTGACTCCACCGCCAACAAGACTGATACTTGAAGAAGAATCCCGTTTGTTGACGAGGGCCAGATATGTCGGATTTAATGGGGTTTCAGTCTCGGACGGGATAACAATCCCCTCGAGTTCCAGAAAACTACCCCAGAAGTATCCAGCTACTTATCCTTAGATTTTCGGATGAATCTTGACCCGTACGGTCTTTCTGTGATGGATTACAACAGAGTGGTGTATTCTAGTCTCCTCTTTGCTATATAGGTATCTGTTTGGAATTCCCAATAATCCTACACCTACGTTGACCTTTTCTTAGGCTTATTGTGATTTCCTTACCTAATCGACAGGACGATAGTTATACCCTGTATAGTAGATCTTTTGTCATGGGTTGGATCCAGTATATTGCTCAGACTAAAGCCTTGAAGCTATTTAAAATCCGCCCTCGGGATACTTCACCCGCCTAGCTAGAAGCCAGGGAATTTTGCCTTCGTTCAAGCCTTAAGGTGCCGAATGATACGAGCAGTCCTACGATAGATCCTAGAAACATGACTATCTTCCTGCTTTGCCATCATTGAAGTTTTTTAACAATCCCACCAAGCAGAGCTTGCTTGTCCTACCCCAAGTTATTTGAACAATAATTGAAAACCAACGATTTGGGATTGGTCAAAGAAAGCCCCATTTTGGTTGTATCTGGTATCGAGTACTTTGTCCATTTGTACTATTGACTATGGGAGTGATCAATACTACCAGCTGTAAAAAAAAATCCTGCCATGCTTTTTGCCTAGCTAATTGCTGGAATAGTCCAACTCGGGAAGAAGACTTGTTTTTGTATCCCACCAGGTTATGAGGAAGGTTTGCGTGCTAGTTGCAAGATATAATTCCTAACTAGGAATGCTAGAAGTCGCTGTACTGGACGTACGGGGCATCATAAGCCACGGACGTAGATGTTATTTCTTTATTTTAACGGTCTAGTGTACTAGGTAGACTCCTTATTGCCTAAAGTAGCCCACGTCTCATCATTCTATTGATCACCGTTGTCTGTCATAGAAAACAACAAAATGAAGCAATGGAATGATATGCTGAGTGAACTTAGATGGTCGTGAGAGGTTGAGACTGGCTGGGATATGGATGATATAATATAGTTAATTTAAATGGCAAACAAAACTTTGTAGATGGTGGCTTGTACCATGGTCATTTAAACGGGCCTACTTTATTAACCCCCCAACAGCAGTGTTTTTAGATTAAATAGCGGTGGTGGCAAACGGCGCTCCAGGGGGTCTTTTCCCTTGACTAAATATATATATTATAGACTTTATTTGCCAGACCGGTGATTCTTACTTCTATCTTACTTAGTCTATCTGTGGCGACGACCTATGATGATAAAGGAGAAATGTTCATAGTTATGAAGGAAGAATGAGCATTAGACCTAGAGATACCAGGGCGCGGAAACAATTCCTATGCAGTTGCAGGTAGGGAATTACTGGCAAAAAGTTTCTCTTCAACCTTGGGTGGCATCCTGAAAAGTGCATATCTCATATACAAAAAAGAGATGAAACACTGTGGTCCCAGAGGGGGTCGAACCCTCGACTTTGGCGTTATTAGCACCACACTCTAACCAACTGAGTTATGGGACCTGCTTAGTCAATATAAGGTTGTGAGCAACAAAATATAAAATAGAGTTCTGTCATGGATCTTGCAAAACGTGGTGTGCACGGGTAGTATACTGAGCTCGATGACCAGATATCTACATGGTCGATTTTTGCCTTTTTGGCTGTATGGTGTACTGTTAAAGCTCAGCACCCAAGGCGTCTCTTAACTTAACAGAGATACATACTATACATAAAGCAAAATTTTTCATATTATCCACCACAAAACATAGAAAAATTATATATAGTTAGTTATGTGGGAATAATATGCAAAAAGAAGTATGGTCCCAGAGGGGGTCGAACCCTCGACTTTGGCGTTATT
This sequence comes from Aspergillus tanneri, assembly GCF_003426965.1. Lineage (NCBI taxonomy): Eukaryota > Fungi > Ascomycota > Eurotiomycetes > Eurotiales > Aspergillaceae > Aspergillus > Aspergillus tanneri. Next base: position 3,097,448 of record NW_022984632.1, read on the forward strand.
AGCACCACACTCTAACCAACTGAGTTATGGGACCGGCTTAGCGAGGGCGCCCCTTTTTTTGCATATATATACAATGATTCTTGACAAATACTTATAAAGAAAAGATAGAGCTACCTACATATATCAGTGATTATACACAGCTCCGCAGGCAATTTGCCACTGTACCAAATAGTGGTGCATCCCATTAGACACCACATTGTTGGGTGTTTTGAGGTCGCTACAGCTGTTCGGATTCGTTCGGTCGGAAAGGGAATTCTGCCTGCCGATCATTCGTTTGTCGGCAGTGATCTTCAGTCACTTCAGCTTGCCATTTGCCGCCAAAGAAACCAGCGGTCGGCACTTGGAGCATGTGTTTTATGTGTTGATGATGTGGATACGACTTGCTTAAATGAATTCATGACAGTTACCTTAACCTTGGCTGATTGTACTGATTCTACTTATCCTTAATTGGTCTAGATATCTGTCCTGCGGTTAGAAGCCAGGTAGTCGGTACCGCAGTTGAGGTGATAAGCTTGGTCATACTGAGCTTCCAAAAAACTGAAGCTGAATTTTGATAAAGAATCTGTCTCCCGATGCAGACCCAGCGACGACAACATGTCAAAAGTGAGGAATGGACCAGGGACTGGCGGGAAACCGCGCAGAGATGTGCTGGCTTCGCTCAGGATGGCCTCTATGGAGGAAGTCTCCAGGGCCGCCCTTCCAGCAGGTATGTTTGGTATCTACGCTGTGATGTATTCGTTTTACCTGACCAGAATTAGAAATTATGTCTTTGATACTCGACTACCTCTCTCCGGTCGATCTCATTCGGGTAGCGCGATCGTCGAAGCTTCTGCGCGAAATGGCATACGATGATACGAGATGGGTGCAGAAAATGAAACGCATAGGTTGTTGGGATGAATTAAAAGCAAGGAAGCATATCGAAGAAGCGTTTGGGACGATAGCGGACATGAATAGTGTTAAGCACCATGAAGAGGCCGAACAAAACCAAGACCCTTCGAGATCCGTTAGAGGAACTGAGCAGAGGCCTACGATCAATGTGAATTCACTCTCCGACGGCTTCGACCAGATCGACCTGACTACGACTGGGCCCTCTGGTATACCCGACGGAACGGAAGAAGATCCGATCTTGGGGGCGTTGAAGTTGGTCAAGTCTGTACGTGGGGAGGCGCGCCAGGAATATGGGAAGGTACATGCGGCCCTTGCGCCGTTTTACGATAATATTGTCACCGAGGGGGCCTCGTTCGACAATTTGGTGTTCAGGAAATATACGGATCCTCTACATCAAGCGCAGATTCTATCCCAGCTGCAGGCCTTCGCAAAATGCGACTCCACTGAGGGTTGGCGTGCAAGAACGGAGCAAATCCAGTCGGCCATAGCGATGTTTGAGACAGAGGCTATAAAAGAGTTTCGGCAGGGCTACGAAACCGAAGATATTGACGGTCGTATGCGAAACTATGCCCACGTTCTCTATAAGTTAAATGGCGGAGTTTCGGCTGTCGAGCTTTTCATCCACCACAATCATTTAGTCATACACAAGTCAGATTTTGGCAAGGTATCAGATTGTATAGATCTACAGTCGCCGCGGGTGAAGCTTGAGCAAACTCAGGCATTTTTCACCCGTCTGAGTGTCGCCTACAACGAAGAGGTCTCGATCATCAACCGTGCTTTCCCTACGTCGATAGAGGTGGCCTCTCCATTCATTGAAAAGGTGGGCCAAGGAGTGCTGTACCCGTTCCTGACTGCAATATTCGACGAGCTGCATCGGACAGACATTGAATGCTACTTGGTGGCAATCTCCGGTACCTTCGCTCAGTGCATGAACTTCGTGGATAACTTGTTACCGATCCAGGATTCAGCCGATAACTCCGATGACTTTCTGAACAATGTCATCAGCAAAGTATATGAGCCACACATGGACCTGTATCTTGCAGAAGAGCTGGATCATTTCCGAAAAATCTCGGAGGCCGCAGTGACCGATTGGGATAGACAGCTTTCAGAGCAGGCGGCATCTACTGAATCTTTCTTAATGTCCAACATCAACCGACAGGCCGATAAGCGAGATTTCCTGACCTCTTTTAAGAAGGTGATCATGGCGCCAGTCAATATCCTCCCTAGCTTTTCAAGTACCAGAGCGGGCAACATGAAGCCAGATCGAGAATCAGCTGCCAGCGACCCTCCTTCGACACTCAAGAATCCAAATCGATACTCGACCATTGCCTCGCCAACTACACCGCCTGTACCAGAGCCCCCAACCACTGAACTTGCAGCGAAGGCGGCCATAATGAAGACGAAACTGGAGGGAATCAGCTCTCTCTTCAGCATCGAAGTTGCTTTAAGCCTCGTCCATACGGCGAAAGCGGGCTTGGATCGAGCAGCGCAGTTTGTAAATCTGGGTGGTGAGACGGGGTCCGCCGTGAAGCAGCAATGCGAAGCTATATTTGTCGCTCTGGTGCGCATATTGGGACATCGCCACCTTATTGTTGGGTTCAATAAAGCGGTCGATCATCTCTCGAATTACCGGCCCCGCGAGCAAGGCGAGCGCGACCAGTCTGGCGTTGAACCCCTGGTAACGTTCTTGGAACTGGTGAATGTTGGCGATCTCATCCTCCAAATGATTGATGTGTTTTACGAACAGGAACTGATCGGCTCGAAGCTGACGGATCGGAATGACTTCCTGGACCCAGCTGTGAAGGAGAAGAAGAAGTTCGAGCAGATCCTCGATGAGCGCGTTGCCGCTGGACTGAACAAGGGAATCGATGTCTTGATGGAAGAGGTCGACTACATTCTGGCCACCAGGCAACTAGCCACCGACTTTAACCCCAGCGTATCCACCGATCCTCACCGGAAGACCATGGACGTGAGTGTCACCGAGGCCGCAACGGCGGTGGTTGACGTTGCTTCATCGCATACGCGAATGCTTGTGGGGAGCACGGACAAAAGCACGCTGGACGTCTTCAACCAAGAGGTTGGACTGCGGCTGTTTACTGCTCTTTGCAAACACCTCAAGCGCCAGAGAATCAGTGTGGAGGGATCCTTGAAACTCATTAGGTAATTCTCCGACTTCTCTATAGTTTACGCCTTACTTACAGGCCGTAGCGATATGAACTACTACTTCAAATTCGTCCAGACACTCAAGAATAACGAGCTTCTGCTCTACTTTAAAGCTTTCCGAGAGCTGTCCCAGATCTATCTGATCGATCCTTCTGATGCCAAGGAATTGGCCACTATCATTGCTGATTCGGGGCGGTTTAACGGGATCTGGCGCGTTGAGGAGGTGTACGAATTCGCCGAGCGACGAGAAGACTGGTACCAAGTGAAACGGGATGTTGAGCGAGCAATGTATGGTATTGGATGCAATGTGATGTAGTCGTGGATCTCTAGCCAGCATCCTGCTATATATATATAGGGATGCCTGTATATAGAAATACCCTTGTTGATGTTGTTGGCCTGCTACAATATTGAACGGTGAATCTCTGTATGTCTTTCGATTGGTATATTGTCATAACAAAATATTTACGTATGTTTTATTCCGTGGATTCCGTACCAACTCTTAGTTTTGGAGAGTAAGAACTGGTGCGTCATGGCCGCTTTCCAGCCTGACGTCAACGCGCGGCTACTGGAACAGCCCATCTCCATCTGCCATCCAATCCTCCCACTTAGTTCATCGGACTGCTCGCGATGTTTGGTTGGAAAGCGCCTGCATGGGTCTCACAGACTATTCTAGCCCGCGAAGCTCGACAAATCTGGACAGATCCAGATTGACTCTGTGGTTGCAGTTCTACAATTAACATCCTACTTACTACCTTCTTGGTACCATATCATAAAGACCAGCGGATATCAGATCTATTGGTCTGTTGTTTTCCAAGTGCAGATCATCTAATACATACCAATCTATCATATGAGAATAATCAAACCTTCGCTTTCGCGACTATGACAAATCTCAATCCCAACCGCTCCCGATGAGTAACAAAAACCCAACATGATTTCACACAACAAATCATCTTGGCTCCTCGGTCTGCTACACTTTCTCACCTTCGTACAGGCCGAAAAGAGCATAAAAACTACAGTCATCATCATCACCGTCTCATCAGCCGCCACGCCGACAGCCCCGCATCCCCCGTCGTATACCTCCCCGGAGGTATTCAGAGACGACGTCCTCACTACCAGTAATGGGTATCGCAAAGCCCACAATGCAACACAGTTACTCTGGAACGAGACGTTGAGTAAATATGCCCGGGATTGGGCAGAGGGATGTAAATGGGAGCATTCGGTGGGTTACTATCTATATAATGACAGTTTATCCCATACGTCAACACCCTTGACAGTCAATTGCATAGCACATGAGAAAGCCAGAACCAGATACTAATATCATTGATATGATCAAGCACGGTCCATACGGCGAAAACCTCGCCTTCGGATACCCCGAAGCCTCAGCAGCCATCGCAGGCTGGGGCGACGAAGGCCAACATTACGATTTCCGAAAACCTACCGGCTTCAGTGAAGAAACGGGCCATTTCACACAGCTGGTATGGCGTGCCACGAGACAGGTGGGCTGCGCGGCAGTGGACTGCGGATACAGTGCGGATGAAGACGACGGCAGGAAGAATGCATCGGGCCAGTACTATCGCAGGGCGCAGGGATGGTATGTGGTTTGTGAGTACTTGCCTCCGGGGAATGTGTTGGGAGGAAGTAAAGCCATGGGTGGGGAGAAGGGTTTCTTCAAGGTGAATGTGCAGCCGTCAAGTACGTATTCTGGACCGTGGACGACAACGGACGATGGTACCACCGAGACGACTACGACGGCAAGCGGTGCGGCTGGTCAGAATAGGGTTTCTCAGAGGTTGATTGGATGGCTGGTGGTGCTAGCTGTGATGTCCTTATGGTATTTATGAGGCCGGGAAGTTATGGATATAACAATATTATGTTGGTGTGCTATCATGAAATGACACTTCGTAGCGTGGATCATCGGCAGCCTACCAGTATTAGCTTACGAGGTGGAGGGTAAATGTGATATGGCTAATAGAATTTCACATGCTACGTCGTCGGCCGTGGCATATACATATATGCCAGCCCATCATTGTCTGTCATCTCTCATGCTACCAACGTCGCGCACATCAAAATCCCAGCGGGAACTATGCAATACAGATCTATTCACTTTTGTATGTTCCAGACGCTGTGTGGATGGTAAACCCAAGCCAATGGGACCACAAATAGAAGGCTCATGGGCAGAAGCAATGGCCTGCTCCGCCGAAAAAGAAAAGGGGGCGAGGATATCGACAGACACGATGGAGAAGAAGAGGGAAAGAAAAGAACATAGAGAGTAGAACCATTAGATACGAAAAAGGAACATCCCATCAACCAATAACTTCCTCGTGCTCCTCGACAATCTCTTCCACAATCTCCTCGACAACGGTCTCGCCCTGCTCCTCACCAGCCGCAGGAGCGTCCTTGGCCAACTTGGGTTCGTCGACTTCCTCGGGGACGCCATAGGCATCCTTGTCCTCGGCCAAGAGCTCTTTCTCCCGACGAAGCCAGGCAACCCATTCGTTGAGGACGCGCTTGCGCTTCTCGACAACGGCCGTGTTGGCGATGTCGACGGCGTACTTGTCCTCCTCATCGAACTCCTTGGAGTATTCTCGGAGGTTCTTGCGAACTTGCTTCTGCTCCTCCTTGCTGAGGAGGGTCTTGGGACGAGGGCGCCAGATGAACTGCTTGAACTTCTCGGTAGGGTTCTCGGCGAGGGTCTGGCCGGCGAATGTGTGGATATTCCAGCCGTTTTCCATCTAGGGATAAAATATTAGTCACTGCAAATCCCATCAACTAGTATATATTTTTTTAAAAAAAACTTACCGAATGTGTCCACACACTGGCACTGCTGACAACGTAACGACCCGTGGGATCCCAGTCGACATCTGTGACACCGTAGTGCTCAATGGTCTTCATTAATTGGAGGTTGGCAGCCAAATCCTTCTCCCCCTCAGCCTTCTCGCCTTCGAAGTCCATGTCCCAGAAGTCCAGGTCAAAGTTGCTCTGCGAATGGACGGTGGCAACGACGACGAAACGACCCTTAGGAGACCAGTAGATCGCATTGCTGGTCTTCTTCTCAATCGTACGCACCAGCTTGAAGTTGCCAGCGGAAACGCCTTTCTTTTCCGGGGCGAAGAAGGAGACGGCCGTCTTGGGCGGGACAGCAGCGCCCTGTGGTGCCTCACCGGTGGTGATGAGTACGAAACGACCGCCGTTGGGTTCCCAAGCAAAGTTGATCACGGTATCCTTGAGACTGTCTACCACTTCGACGGGAACACCCTTCTCGCGCACCCGGAAGATTTCCAGGTTGGTGGCCATGGACTTTTTCGACTTGGAGTGACGGTCCACCTTAACACAGACGTAGGTACCTTGGGACTGCCAGTGTAACTTCACGTCCGACACGTTGAACAGATTACGGGTTCGGACAATCTCTTTGGATGGCACGCTCATCATGGCGACACGAGCGGGGCTGCTTCCGATTTCCGGGGTCCAGAAACAGAGCAGCTGCTCATATTGCTTGACACCCTCCCGACTGACGGTAGCCGGCGACCATTCGAAATCCATGACGCCGTCGATCCGGACCGAAGTGCGACCCAGCAGGTTCATCCGGGGAAGTTCATAGATGGAAATCGACTGTCCCTGGAGCATCCTGGCGACATACTTCTCGTCGGCGGACCACTTGAAAGCGGGCCATTGCACCTTCTTCTTGGGTTCGCCATCCCCAGCAGGGCCGGCAGTGAGATCGTGGGAAACGAATGAGCGTAGAGGCTTGCCCGACACAATGTCCCAAACAATGATGTTCTTTCCATCCTCTTCATAAGTCAAGACAGACGTGTTACCCTCTTCCACCTGGATAGGGCGGGAGGACCAGGTGGTCAGGTAGTTCTCAGCTGGCGAGAACTCGACCAACTGAACGAACGGGTGAGGGAACTGCTTCTGCTTCGAAAAGCCGGAGCCGCCCCACAGCTGCACACCCTGAGGGTGGACAGATGCCAGAAAAGTACCCTTGGGAGACCACTGGACGAAGAGTTGCGTCCAGTGGGCGCGATCGACGACGTTCTCGGGAGGATTGTTCTTGTTGTTCCAGAACACTCCGACCTTGTCACCCCGGTAGAGGGCGAACTGATCACGAGCGTTGGGGTCCCCAAGCCACGATCGCAAGTGTTCCTTCTCCTTGAAGGGCTCGAGAGTAGGAGGCTTGTATTCCTCGTCAACGCGACCTTCCCGACCATATCTATCGATGTCCATCAACTTGTTCACGGCTAGGGTGTGTTTCTTGTCGAGAGGCGTTCCGTGCAGGTGCTTGACTGCGGCGATGGCTTGTTCGGGGGTCTCGTATTCAACGAAGGCAAAACTAGGCAATATGTTAATTTCCCTTACCATTCTCTCTCCCCCCATCTTCTTCTGCTTTTCTTCTTCCTCTTCTTTTTACCCCCTCATTCCATGGCGTAGTACGTACCCTTCGGACATATTCTTCTCGTTGAGAGGCATGAAAACGGCATCTTCGGAGGTGTGGCCAATGGTGTTAAGTTTCCTCAATAAGAACTTGATGAGCTTCTGTCTACTCTCTTCCGGGACTACCGGGAGTCCATCGATGACAACGAATGTATCCAAACCCTCCTCGAGCTTCACTTCATATTGCTCCTTGAGATCTGGAAATCGGCGCCGACCGAGCCTTGTCAGCGAAGAGGGGCACGGATCGAGCGAGATGGTGGACACTCACCGGAGAAGTCAATCTCCTCCTCCTCTTCGTGAAGATCCTGTTCAGTCAAAGTATCGAAGCTGGGCGCCATGGTGATGAGGCGATGAGGGGGGAAGGAGTGGACTTGGACTGGACGTGGATTATCGAGGAGGAAAGATCCGTTCTGATTTTCTGCTGCTCGTCCCCGGTTTGGCTTGTTTTTAGGGCACAACGAACAAATCCTCCACAACGGGCTCTTTCTTCTGTGTGCGCCGGGGTGACTCAGCCATCTGACTCAGCATTCACTCACGTGGTAATAGCGCCTTACCTCAGCCGACACCTCAGGCTGGAATCCGCATGGGAGGGTCACTTTTTAGTAGAACCCGGAAAGTCGTTCGTTCACGCAGTTCAGAACAATCCTCATCGCATCGCATCGTTTCACAGCGGCTGGTCGTTGTGGACCGGCTGTTTCCCTCTGTTCTTTGTTTTCTCTCACGTATATCTCTCCTTTCTCTTCTTCCCTCCTCTCCTGTATCTGGAGAGTATCTCTCTCTACTACTACTCCCACTGCTCTTCTCTAATGCCCCGCCGGTCCTAAGCGCCAACGCTACGCCCAGATCTAGACGATCTTCTTACTTATCACCCTTCTACCAGCACGCAACTAGCACTGTAACCAGAACTCCCGCTGGCAACGACCCCTACAACCACTGGTCGTTGCAATTGACACAATTGCAGCGGTTGTACTTTTCCTCGCGTTCTCGCAGAATCAAAGGATAGAGAGGGAGAAGACTCCTGGGCCAAGATGTCGCGTAAGTTCCGGGGGGGTGTCCGGCGTCGCTTTGTACTGACATCATTGTTTTGGCGCCAGTCTCTCCCGATACCCGCGATCAGTATGTCCCGATCATTGACTCAATCCTGTCGAAAAGTGATCTCAATACGATCTCCGAAAAACGGATCCGTAAAGGACTACAGGAAGTGGTCGGCTATGATCTTACTCCGCAGAAGGTCTGCTCGCCGCTGCCCGTCCTGTCGCAAACCGATCTGCTCGGTACCACTCGTGGATGGCCATTACAAATAAGCTAACATGCATCTCTCTTTTCGCTCTTCTAGGCTGCGATCAAGCAGCTGATCATGGAAAGGTTCGACATCTTCGCCGAACAGGGGGGGTTAGGCGCTTCCCCAGAAGAAGCGACCGCCCGGTCGACCAATGGCCACGGAAATGATCAGGACTCACTGACACCCGCCGAACCCTCGTCTCCCGCGCAGTCGTCGCTGTCGCAGAAACGCCAGGCGGATAGCGAGGAACGTTCCGATCAATCCAGCAAGACACCCCCAGCCAAGAAGAAAAAGCAGGACAACGACGTCGACGCGGACGCTATCTTCGCGGCGAAGCTACAGGCGGAGGAAAACATGCGTGCGCGTACTACTCGAGGTTCGAGCACGCGTAGGGCACCACCAACGAAAAAGAAGACCAAGACCAAAACATCCAAGAAAATCAAAGCGGAGGACGATTCGGACCTCGAATCAGGGTCAGACTCCGGCAAGAAAGTTAACCGCTCTGGCGGATTCCATGTATGGCTATTCCGCCTGGATTGGAGGAGACGTCGCGCGCGATACTGATGTATTCTTAGAAACCTCTCGCATTGTCGCCTGCACTATCCGCGTTACTGGGTGGCGAGGAGACAGTATGGCCCCTTTCCTCCAAAACTTCCACGATGGATTGATTGACGTTGTTTGGGAGGGGGTCATTCCATACTGACACCAGAGCAGCTTTCGCGTCCTCAGACGGTCAAGAAACTTTGGCAGTATATTCATGAGCACGACCTTCAAGATCCTAGTGACCGGCGTCAAATCCGGTGTGACAACGCGATGCGTGCCGTCTTCAAGCAAGACCGTATTCACATGTTTACGATGACCAAAATCCTCAGTCAGAACTTGTATAACCAGGATGAATAGCCCGCAGTGTTTTGGCATTGAGAGCTGCGATGATACTCCGCCTTCAGGAAAAGGCACGGCTTCTCAGGTATGCCCTACAGTTGACGATTTTCTTTATCTTTTTGTTTATCTCTCTTTTCGATATCTCCATACCGCACCGCATTTGGTAATTGGCGCCTTCTTTTGATCTATGATTTTCTTGCATTTTGCTCCTGCCTTCTCTCGCGACCATTCATTGTGACTTGTTTCCATTGCTTTCATCATCTACTTTCTTTTTGTCTCCAGCGGGAGTTGGTGTTGCCTTCCAAACAGGGCGATGGACAGTGTTCCTATTTAGAAAAGATAGTTCAAGAAGGGATCTATCTTCCCTAGCATTGTATCGTATTTCTCTCGATGGTATCTGCTACGTAATTCCTGTTGTACGATAGAGCTGGTTTGAGCCACGAGAATGGATCAGAACCCCTCAGAGCGAGTCAGATTCGATGACTCTTGGACGAGAGTGTAGTCCAATCGCTAATAAGAGGGGTTTTGTGTGCAGTTCATTCATATTTAATACGTAGTTAACTAACGAGTTACCTAACTAACTAGTTAGTTAAGTTAGTTCAGAATTGATAACTAAGCAAGAGGAAGCTAAGCCCAACTTTTTGCCCGCTTTGACTGCCTCCCGGACCACCCCGTCGCCTCGTTCTATTAACCCTTTCACCGATTCTAGTCTGGGTCCTAACAGTAAACGAAAGTACGGAGCCCTTCTCCCTCCCCGAGAGTGTGTCTTTCGGCTTCTGCCTCTTGTGCACCTCTGCAATTCGTTGCCATTGCTACGATCTATTCCCGTCTCCACCCGCGATGTCTGACACCCAACAGTCGCAAGCCTCTGGGTCTCAAGGTTCCAGTCGTGGTGGCCGCCGACGGGGTCGAGGAGGGGCCCGTCAAGCAAGACAGCCCGATAATCCTGAGAACCCTTCGGATGGCTCTGGAAGAGGTGCTCGATCTAGGGCCAAAGGTCCCCGCCGAGGAGGCCGCGACAGGCAGAATCGCAATCCCAACAAACCGGACATCCCTCAAGAAGACGCTGTTGCGACACCAGCAGGTGAAGAGAAAGGCAAACAGGTGCCTGTGGCCGCGACCGACGATGCGGATGACGGCGAGGTCTGCTTCATCTGTGCGTCCACGGTTGAGCACATCTCCGTCTCACCGTGCAATCATCGGACTTGTCACATCTGCGCGCTGAGGCTACGAGCTCTGTATAAAAATAAGGCCTGTGCTCACTGTCGGGTGCGACCCCAGTTTCCCCTGTATAAGCCCCAAGCCCTTCGAGTCAATGCTAATGTATTGAGCCTGCACGCAGACGGAGTCCAATTACGTGATCTTTACCGATGACCCGGCGAAACGCTTCGAGGATTTTACGGACAAGGATTTCTCCAGGAAGGATGACAACCTAGGAATTGAGTATGAGAATGATGAGATATTCGAGGATACAGTCCTTTTGCTGCGATACAACTGTCCCGACACCAGCTGCGATGTGGCTTGTTTGGGTTGGCCGGACCTGCATCGCCATGTCAAAAGCAAGCATGGCAAAGTGATGTGGTATGTAATGCGATCTATAAACCAACCTGTGGCTTGATGGAACACTCATTACTGGTGGGTGATATAGTGATCTTTGCACTCGCAACAAGAAGGTCTTCACTCACGAGCACGAACTTTTCACCATGGCGGATCTGCGCAGGCATGAGAAACACGGCGACGACGTACCGGGCGCGGTGGATCAAAGTGGCTTCAAGGGACACCCCGAATGTGGATTCTGTCGCCAACGGTTCTACGGAGCTGATGAACTCTACGCTCACTGTCGTGACCGCCATGAACGATGCCACATCTGCGACCGACGATCTGGCAGTCGCCAACAACAGTATTACATCGACTATAATGCGCTCGAGGAGCACTTCCAACGGGACCATTTTCTGTGCTTGGATAAAGAGTGTTTGGAGAAAAAGTTTGTCGTGTTCGAGTCGCAAATGGACCTCAAAGCCCATCAGCTAGAATGCCACCCCAATGGGCTCTCGAAAGATGCGAGACGCGATGCCAGGACCGTAGACCTCTCATCGTTTGATTACCGATCGCCGTACCAGCCCCAGCAGCGACAGCGTCGGGGTGCTGGTCGAGGGCGTGACCCCAATTCAGAGCCACTGCCCGCCTCGTCGGCCCAACCCATGAGGAGAGACGAGATGGCCTACCAGCGACAGATGGCCATCCAAAGTGCCCAGTCCGTGTCTACCCGCAGCTTTGGGGGACAACTCTCGCGCAACGACACTCAAACCGTGCACGCTCCGGCGCGATCCGCGGCTCCTACACCATCCCGGGGTCCCCCAGCTACGTCCACGCCGGTTGCTGAGATGCAGACCCTCAGCCTTGCGGCCGACTCAGTACCTGCCACGCCTGAGGAACAGGCTCGCCGGCTGCGCCATATGTCCGTCATTGAGCGAGCTTCCAATCTCTTGGGGAACGACCAAAACAAGCTCAAGGAATTTCGCAGCCGGGTTTCCAGCTACCGTGCCTCGACCATCTCACCAATCGAACTTATTGACGCTTTTTTTTCTCTTTTTGATACGTCGACCACCGAACTGGGGAAACTCATTAAGGAGCTGGCGGATATCTATGAGGATAGCGCCAAGCGGAACGCACTCCTGAAGGCTTGGAACGACTGGCGAGCCATCAACGAAGATTACCCAGCCCTTCCAGGGCCAGGAGGCGTTCTCCCTGGTATGTCTCCCGGCACCGTTACCGGAAGTGGTATTGGGGGCAAGCGTGTTCTTCGTTTAAAATCATCAACTGCCCAATCGTCCCGTTCCGCCGTCGGTCGAAGTGGTACCCTGCCTTCATCTGCCTCCCCCGCCAACCCTTTCCCTCCTTTATCGTCTACCGCTCGCTCTGCTCCTCGATCCACCACTTCGACTGCCACCACCGCCTGGGGTACGGCCGCTGCCCCGACCCCGTCATCGAGCCGTCCTTCTTCGCGACTGGCACCCTCCTCGGGATCCTCACGACTCGCGAACCCAAGCAACACCGAGGCCTTTCCGGCTCTACCTGTTGCGGCAAAACCCAACGTCCTTATGGCTGGTCTCACTCGCGGAACGGTGCGATGGGACAGCCGGAATCCTGCACCATCCAATGCCTGGGATTCGTCCTCCCGGGGCGACTCGGGGACTGACGGCGCGGAGATGGAAGCTGGAGAGTCCTCTGCTGGCGGGGGTAAGAAGGGAAAGGGGAAGAAGGGGAAACAAACACTTTTCCATTTTGGATAGTAATGTATCTATTTGCCTTTCTTTCTTCACAAATTACCAATAGAGCTATACGTTGGATTAGTTTTTGCTTTGAGCGATCAGAATAGATATACATATTTCTATTTACCTTGGTAGTGGTAGCTTTGGTATGGATATAGAACTAATAAACTACCTACACTATAACGATATTACTTCTGGTTCACAAGTTGCTTTTATAAAAGAGAAGAAATCACGCATTCAACAAATAATCTTTCTCTGAGATATCGGAAGATATTTCAACAACCGGCATTTGTATTTTCCTTTGCGACAAGGTAGCAGAGGACGGAATATCACCCTGTGTATCCTCTCTGCGTCGTCCCGAAGACTCAGATCTCTGTTCATCCGTTGACGTATCATACGACTCCACCAGCCTAGCGGACTGGTCTTCACCTATGGTTTCCACTTCTGTGGTGTCTTCCCTCTCATTAGTGCTGTGATTCTGCTCGGCGCTGAACTCGTCATCGTCACCATCATCATCACCATCTATAGCAGCCATATGCAATACAAAATCATCTTGTAGTTTCTTCAACCATTTTCTCAGGCCCTCACCTTCGAGGCTCCCTTGACGCGCTTGGAGGAGCTGCTCACGGAGCGAAAGAAGTAGGTTCCGTTTTAGAGACACGGCTAACGCGCTCGACTTGCTGTGTCGACGCTGGGAAATCTCATTCATTTTCTCGGATACTTTTCGCGCGGTCTCAAGCATGAGGGGTGGTAAATCGACCAGTTTGGCAAGAGTCAATCCATAAAAGGATTTCGTATTGGGGCCTTCGGCGATCTTGTACAGCATTGTCATCTTCGATGCATCGGAGGATATCTCCGCCGCTAGGTGCAAATTGAGGACGCCGCTCCGCTCGGCTAGAATCGTGGCCAGGTCGTGGAAACGTGTGACGAACCAGACGAGCGCTTGGCTTTGGATTAGGGCTTCCGCAATGGCGATGGCGATGGCGAGACCGTCGGTGGTGCTCGTACCGCGGCCGAGTTCATCTTCTATGACCATGCTGCGCGGGGAGATGTTGCGCAGAATGATTGCCATTTCGCTCATCTCGGCGGCAAAGGTGGATACATTGGCGTTGAGGTCGTCGGACGTGGAGACACGAGCAAAAAGCTGGTGGACTATGCGAAAGGAAGCATACTCTGCTGGGATGAAGCAGCCTATCTGCGCCATGACGGTCATTAGAGCTAGAGAGCGGATGTAGGTGGATTTCCCACTCATGTTGCAACCCGTGATGATCTGGAAGCGGGATTGCTGCGTCGCGTAAGCATCATTAGGAATGAATTTCTTCTGGTGGATTTTCTCGTGGATTGGATGGCTTCCGGATTTGATGGCCAGAACATCGGTCAATTCCGGACGGATGTAATCGTTGCATGTGGTGAGTTGGGCGAATGCAGCTAACATGTCGAGCATGGCAATGGCTTCGCTCACTCTGAAGAGGTTGGAAATTTCCGTGCAGAGGTCTCCGATCAGTTCCTGGATGGCTTGGTCGCTCATGCTGACTACTTGGTTATGCGCGTCGGTGATTTTCTGGTTCAGCTTGACGAGATCAAGTGTTTGACATTCGATGCGATTCTTTCTGCGGTATATGTTGATGAACACATCTGGGAGTGAGTCTAGATCTACTGCTGGGAGGCTTATGTAGAATTGGCGAGCCTTATCGAACCGCAGATCTAGGCCAAGACCATGGGCTTCTGTTTGAAGTTAGTTTATTACCAAGAGATTCTGGGTTGATATTCAGCTACCTGAGAGCTTTGCTACCAACTCTGCTGCGTCTATGTTTGTTTCTTTGTAGGTTTGTCTCGCTACATCGAGAAGACTATTGACTCCCGCCTTTGACCAGAGGTTTGGTTACTTGGAGTATAGCAGATGGAGTAGTGTCGTTACCTTGACACAGTAAATGCGCTGATTTCTCAGGTCAAGCGGCTTGGTCTGGTATGTTATATATTCGTTGATTGTAGCTTCAATCAAATGTTCTACCTCTTGATGGCCTGCTGGGGCACACAGCTATGGACACTTCAGTTAGTCTTATTCTTCACTAAGTAGTAAGCAAGCAATCTTTCTGATGGTCAGTAAAAGACTGCTCTGTGCCGGAGCAAGCGCCTTGTACACGTTCTTGATCGAAGAAACGTATGTTTTCAACATGATGATATTGTTGACGGATTGCTCGATATATTGGAAGGTTTGTTTAGTAGGAACGAGAATAAGCTTAGCTGTCAGTTGCAGTTGGAATGTGCATTGGGCACTCGGCAAAACTCACCGATGTTAGAATCCTGTCTGCATCAACAGATCCCTTCAAAGCTGTACGGAAGACATTAGTGCATCGTTGTGTAGGCGGTCCGACGTGTCTTTCACAAACCTTGTCGGACAGATACTAACATCTCCTCTTTCGTAGATAGGTCATCCACTGCATCATATCTTGCCAATAGCTTCGACTCTTCAGTGGAAGGCTGCAAGATGTTGGCTCGGAGGAGTCTTGCCCCCATAGGGGTCAGGGTCTCATTCAGTAGCCCAAACAAGCTATTTTTGGACTTTCTGCTATAAAGGTTCTGGACCAGCTCTATGGATACTATAGTGGATAAGTCGACCAACATGGACCCCTGTGAGGGCCCAAAGCGGATGCGATGAGAGCGCGCAGTGAACGTCTTGTTCAGTTCCACCTCGACATACTTGAGGACCTACAAAGAGTTAGCGGTATCTATGTGATTCACACTCCCTTCGCGTACGGCAGCAAAGCAGCAAGCAGCGAAATAATTCCCCCCAAACGTAATCTTGATCGACTCAGCATCGGCTGGAAAAGCTAGCCGGTCTACATAATCGTGACCGCTTCTATCCGACCAGAATTTGCGATCGAGGAAGGTGATGGTGGCATTCGAAATATTTTCTTGAATTATATAACATAACGTGGATTCTTTGGCCGGATTCATGAATAGGATCTCCGTCGGCTCAAACACTCCGATCTTCGTCACCGTCTTGACATAGGTCTGGCTGTCGCATATCTGACACAGGACCGTTTCGGCGGTGGACAGATTAACAAAAGCAAGACCAACAGTCGATAAAATACCGCGGGATTCGCTAACAGCACAGATGATATCCTGGGAAGCAACGCTTGTCGCCGTGGTGGTAGGTCGAGTGGTAGTCCTGGGTAGCCCGTTGGTCTGTCTAGAGAGAGGGGCGAAGGAGTCGCTGGTGGCGATAGATGATGCTCTCGATGAAAACATCATGAATATCCGAGAAAATTGTATCTACTAGCGATCTCTTGATGCAATTCAGCGGAGATGAAGTATGTGACAAGACGACGAGATGGAAAAGAGTATAGATCTAGGAGACCGAATGCGGTTTAGCCCCGACCCACTTACGCGATAAGTTTTGATAATCGAATTTTTTTTAATGAAAAGCTGCATATTCAAGGACTGTCGGGACTGCACTAAAATTTTGGCACGATGGCGACTCTTCTACCCCCTCCGACAAAGCGTCAAAAGACGGAGCAAGCTGAGAAGGCCCGTCAGCAGCAAGAAATCCAGAGCATCCCCGATAATCTTGGAAGCATCCGGGTGCAATTCTTCGACCAAGCGACGGGCTCGGCAACGGGCCCTGCGGTGTCAGTTCCTGTGGCCGATGCGAACGTCAAAAATCTTGAAACGCTCCTGAACACATTACAAGGCAATGTAGGTACGCAACGGGGTCCAATAGCTAGCCTATTCTTCGGGGCTAATGTGAATTCTTGTCCGACAGGAGGATGATGAACGAGTACCGTACCGATTCAGCTACCAATGCGAAGACAAAAACAAAGACAAAGACAACCAGACAATCGACATCCTCGCAGACCTATATCACTCCCTCTTGCAGCCCGGCGTTAAGACGACCGAAGACACCATCCATCTCTACTACACTCCTCAGGCAGTTTTCCGAGTGAAAGCCGTGTCGCGCTGTTCAGCCTCTATTGCCGGTCATGGAGAAGCAATTCTAGCAACATCGTTCTCTCCCGCTTCGTCGTCCACCATGGTCACAGGGAGCGGAGATGCGACTGCCCGTGTCTGGGATTGCGACACCGGAACTCCCCTGCACACGCTCAAGGGACACACCAGCTGGGTTCTGGCGGTGGCCTACTCGCCCAACGGGGCGATAATTGCCACAGGAAGTATGGATAACACCATTCGTCTGTGGGATGCAAAGAAGGGCCAGGCACTGGGCGGGCCGCTGAAGGGACATGCGAAATGGATCACCAGTCTGGCGTGGGAACCGTACCATATGCAGGAGACGGGCCGACCGCGGCTTGCGTCGGCGTCCAAGGATTCGACTGTTCGTATCTGGGATGTGGTCTCTAAGCGAATCGACATGGTTCTGTCGGGCCATAAGGGATCCGTCACCTGTGTGCGATGGGGCGGAACGGGGAAGATCTACACGTCCTCCCACGATCGAACTATCAAAGTGTGGAATGCGCAGAATGGAACCCTGGCTCAGACGCTCTCTGCGCATGCTCACCGAGTCAACCATCTCGCTCTATCGACGGACTTTGTCCTTCGGACCGCCTACCATGACCACACAGGCCAAGTGCCCCATAGCGAGTCAGAAAAGGTGGCTGCCGCTAAGAAGCGATTCGAACAGGCGGCCACGATCAACAAAAAGATCGTCGAGAAGCTGGTCTCGGCCAGCGATGACTTCACCATGTATCTATGGGAACCGGAAAGCTCCGGTAAACCGGTGGCACGACTGCTGGGCCACC
Source organism: Aspergillus tanneri (assembly GCF_003426965.1). Lineage (NCBI taxonomy): Eukaryota > Fungi > Ascomycota > Eurotiomycetes > Eurotiales > Aspergillaceae > Aspergillus > Aspergillus tanneri. The sequence continues at coordinate 3,115,123 of NW_022984632.1, forward strand.
AGAAAGAGGTCAATCACGTAACGTTTTCGCCGGACATGGCATATATTGCATCGGCGGGGTTCGATAACCACGTCAAACTGTGGAACGCCCGTGATGGAAAGTGAGTCGATCCTGTATAAAAATCGGTGGTATGTATCTGTTCGTCCGCTAACATAGGTGTCCTGACAGATTCATTACCACTTTCCGAGGCCATGTTGGGGCCGTCTACCAGTGTTGCTTCTCGGCTGATTCGCGGCTGTTGGTGTCTTCGTCAAAGGACACTACATTGAAGGTATGGAATCTGCGCACGGGTAAACTCTCCATGGATCTCCCGGGTCACAAAGACGAAGTGTATGCGGTGGACTGGAGCCCGGATGGACAGAAGGTTGGCAGTGGTGGGAAGGATAAGGCCGTTCGGATATGGAGGAATTAATGTAGATATGAAGTAAGCAATACAATTGCGATACCCTGATACTAGCATCTTTAACCCGTAGTTAGTAGCAGTGGTTTGACAAAGCAAAACGTTCTTCAACTGATCTTATTTCATCACGGATGCTATATATAAAAACACAGACGACTCGTGTATACAATACAGAGGCACACGTCTTCCCTCAATCTCATCCATCCCTCTCCCAAACAGGCATGTCAAACTATACAGTCTAGTCTAGATATATTGCCAAGCAGCAGCCCCGCTGTCCGCCTTGGGAGCCATGGCGGAGAAACCCAAACAATCCTCAACATTGCCAGTGGGGACGGTGGCGTTCTGCAGGTTTGCGAAAACCTGCCACCGTTGGTCCTTCGTAGGACAGGCCATGAAACCGGAAGCACCCCAGCCGGTGAAGGTGTAGTGGCCGAAGTTTTCGCCGGGCTCGTAACTGAAGGGACCCAGGGCCGAGCCAGGAGGAACGTACGCCGAGTGAGCCTGGGTGAAACTCAGGGCACCGTCAGGGTTGACGTAAACTTGTTGGCCACCGGGGACCATGACGTTCTGTTTTTGTTGATATGGTTAGTGCTGTATTTGAGAGATGTATGGATGTATGCACGGAGAGCTGGTCGGCTCTACAGGTTACGTACCAGGCCGCTTCCGCCCGGAGCAAAGACGGTCGAAGTCCCCGGGGGACAGCCCTTTCCTTCAGGAAGGGGACAGTAGGTGGAGGCTTTTCCTCCAAGGTAAAAGTGCTGACCTGCGGCGTTCATGGGCAGGAGGTGGATGGGCGAGGCCGAACGGGAGGACATCACACCAAAGGCTGGGTTATCATCCTTGGTGGGAGCGGCAGCCGCCAACAGAGGGAGGGCGAGAGAAGCAAAGGAGAATTTCATGGTTGACTGAAGGATTTGTGGTGACAATAATAATAGAACCGATGGTATTGAGAGTAATGGGAGAAACAATCGTGTTGACGAAGCGATCCTCCCGTATTTATATTCACAAGCGCGAAGAGACTGGAGCTTGCGACGGGAGAAATAGGTTACATCGGTAAGGCCACACGGGATAGCAATGAGTTATAGCATACAATCATCTCATCACTTTGAGCAGCTGCTGCGGGAAGGACCCGGCGGGGATGCTCTATAGGATGTGGATCATGGCCTATCAGGTGAGCATCAGGAGAGCCACCATCGACCGCTAAACTGAAACCGCATCGTAGCGAGCAGGCCCGATACGGGAGCAAAAAAAATTCCCCGTGCGGAGAATTATGACGTATATTGTTGTGGGGGTGCAGAATGGCTATGAAGTGGATGGATCAGCATCGCGTTGTCTCACTCTCTGAGACATTCAATTCAACAGTCACTGGTTCGGGCCCCAATTTTTGCCGCGGGCTGCACCAGACAACTAGGAGGGTTGGAAAGGTGCGAAGATGTTTTTACTGGCTGAGAGTAGTTCATGGAAGTGAACACGCGACGATCCAGTGGAAGCCGACGAGTGGAAGCTGTTCAATGGAAACTATTAACTTGGTGGAATTCGTTAGTTACCCCCAAAGTCAATATCATCATCGGTGGATACCAGACCCTGAAGAATCGAATCCACGCTCTATTCTTAGACATTGGCCACCTGAAGAACACCTTGCAGCGAGATAACCACCTTTGTTTCTCTTTTTTCTCTCTCTCTTTTTTTTTTTTTGGTTCAGAATTAATTTTTTGTTTTGTTTGGATCCGTTTTCTAATTCTAGCCAGACCAGATAGCCAGCCTTCCGTCATGTGCGCACACTTGACGTCAACAAGTTCCAAAATGAAATACAAGGGAAATATGGATAGCAAAGCCGGGGTAAAAAAAAGAGATATCAAACGAAAGAAAGAAGCAGCCAAGAACCCCATAGTACCAATTCCAATTATAGCAATACAGCCCAGCCGTTGGGAAGAAGAAAGCAAATCAATCGCCCGTCCAATAACACCGCCAACCAAAGCCAACAAAAAAAAAGCCCTGACCCCTTAAACCAGGTAGGCGCAAAAAGAAGTCCCATCCTGATATGAATAGCATCCCGTTTTTTCTTTCCAATTCACCCGAGTCATCCAATAGCATTAGTCGTAATCGTCCCCGTCATCATCGTCGTTATTACGCCCTCGTGAGCCCTTCACGCCATCTTTGCGAATCGGGATTTTGATGCCTTGAAGAGCGAAGCATTTACTCAGCGCCGTACTCTCAATCACACCGGGAAATTTCTTGGCGGAAAACACTTGGAAGGGCTCAGAGAAGACAGAGGCTAGGATTTTGGGGGAGCCGTGATTGATCACGGTCACTCCATTCGAGGACTCCGTGCCGACGTTGACAAAACTCATTTTAAGACTGCAGCGGGGGTCAGCGCCAGACTGAGACATTGGTCACCGCGAGGACCGTCTTAAAACTTACCGAAAAACTCCTTCTGTTCGTACGCTCAAATCCTGCAGAATAAACCAGACGCCGATCTTGTTCTCCGGATCCGTCAGTCGAAATGCGCTGGCGCTCAAGCTTCCAATGAGATTGCGCGTGAACATGCCTCCCGGTCCAGCGCTCACTGGCTGTGCAGGGGAAATGTTCGTGGGCGGCATATGGCCGCCAGGGGGGTAGTATGACTGGTAGTATGGGGCTTGTGGGTTGGCGCTGTAGGCGTTGGGGTATTGGAGCTGGGGGTTCCCCCCATAGTAATTGTTCATAGGTGGAAAAGGGACCGTCTGGCCATAGGCGTTTTGAGCATACTGCGGATAGGGATTTTGAGGAGGTGGTGGGTATGACGAAGACATGGCCGTGGATATTGAGGGTGACGTAGCCGAATGCTTCACCAGATTCACCTCGCTGGTCCCATCTGAATTCCATAGGTCTACCATCAGAACATAGAAGGAAGTATCAAGTTCACTGTGATGCAGTTTAGCTTCTAGTATCTCCTAGCCAGTGGAAGCCGCGTACTTTATATCGATTTCTTTTTCGGTCTGCGCGTCTCGTACAATTAGACGAATGCAAGGAGGAGGTGTAATAGGTCTCCGGTCCTAAATAGAAGTCTCTATGTCAGCCAGGCAATCCATCAAAGCTCGACATATAAGAACCCACCTTGTCGCCAAAGCCACACATTCGAGCACGAACAGGCTGCTGCACCACTTGAAGGGACCAGGTGCGGTTGTTCTCATCAATGCCGGAAAACGGCACCAAGTGACTTGACGATTGTACCGGACCCGCAGACCCAGGGGTTGGATATGCTGAGGACGGGGGAGGGATTCGATCCATGGAGAGAGGTGGCGGTGGGGGTGGCGCCGCGTGAGTTCTTTCCTCGATAGTAGTATACATGGCCATGGTACTTGATCCAGAGGATGCTTCTTTTTATCTTGCTTCCTTTTTTTTTTATTTTTATTTTTACTTTTATTTTTTTTTTTGCCCCGACGTTGATGTTGGTGTTGACTTGTTATAACTTTTTCGCGAAGTGCAGGATTCAGAGCCGAAAAATACGGGACGTTGAGGTGATGCTAAAGCTAGTAGAGCAAGATCGACGTCACCGTCGGAGCGTCAACTCTTAAGCGACAATGAGGGGTGCTTTCTGCCGCGACCGGAGTGACGACAGTCTCTCTCTCAAGAGCTTCCGCACGGCCGTACGGGATCAGTCAGGCTGTCGAAATGGATGGTTCAAGTTTGTGGTTTTATATGACGGACGGATGAGAAAAGTTGTCGGGAGCTGGTGGCCGGGCGCAATTTCTTTTTGGGTTGAAGAGCTGAGGGAAAGTGGCGAAAGAGGGGTGGATATCGCCGGAGTCGTCGTTGATCTGAATCGAAGCGGGACAGCGGTCAGAAAAACCACGGCAGATTTGATGGAACAGAACAACCACCTACACGAAGCTAAAGATGCAGTATGTTCGATAGAAAGGTAGAAGAGGGTCTAAGGGGAAAATGAGGATCGCCTCTGGGTGAGCCGTAGCGAGAAGCTGTCAAACTGCGGGAGATTCACTAAGCCTTTCCACGGGTCGCCTTCAGAACCGAGGGTCGGCGCAAAGCAGCCACTCTTTAATTTTTCTCCTTGAGTGCTGTTCCTTTTCCTAGTGGGACCAAGATCATTACCTGGGGAGACGGATGATCAATGGAGAATACGAAAAGAGCCAGAGGTTGAAGGGGAAGCCGATGGCGAGAGGCGAAAGAAGTCGGGATAAGGGGAAAGAATAAGAGAAAGTGGGAAGGAGGAGGGGACAGAGTCGGGCAGTAGGAGCTGGGGAGGCCCAGACCAAGACTGGAGAGAGCAGTACCCGATGAGTTCATCTTTTTTTTTTTTTTTTTTCCTCTTTCTTTCTTTTCGTTCTCTGTGGACGGTGTTGTGCTCCGAATATCTGCTACTACTTTCCTGTATCGGTTAGATCCATTTAATCCTCCTCGCCTTTGATTTATCTACTTATAAACCAGAGCTACTGTTTCTCTCACCATGCCATTCGGATGAAAAGTGTCTCCTCCCCATAAACTAGACCAGACCAACTTTGAATGGGAAGGAAGATGTGCAGCCTCACGGATCAGGAGGCGATCAGCTAGGCGCAGGAACCTCACGACCCAGACGGTCGGGTTCAGTCCAGCAGGATGAATCAATCCTCTCATTGGATTGACCTTTGGTGCCCACCTTTCCAATCCCCGTCCAAGGGAAAACCGGGATTCTTATTCTTGTTTCTTTAGCATTGATCCCTTTGTCTTCTCCTGGGATTAAACTGATTGCAATGAGGATTTTTTAGGGTCCTCCCAACCTCCAGTTCTATTATTTTGCAAAATCCAATGATCATTCCCTCAGATAGGACCGGTAGGGTCAATATTTACCGAGTAGCTTCTAGTGAACTCCATTGGTGTCTTTTTTTGGGGGGGTTCAGGACCCGCCAGGATGCAACGGAAGAGGGGACTTGCGACCGAAATCGCCCTATCTATGGGTGGAAGCAGCCCAACAGTGGCAACCCCATCATTCTCAACCAACCAGCCAACTTGCCGGGTCTGGCGGATCCTCCAGGTTGGGTCGTTTCCGCTTTGGGTTAGTCCCGACACTGCCGTTTTCGGCCAGAGAGCAATAAGAACACATGAAGGGAAAAAAGTAAAGCGAATCTTGGATTCGTCTCAACAATGACTGAGGATTGACTAACTCCTTCGGAGTAACCACAGAGTACGGTCAAACTAAGCGAACTAATCTAAGTGTCCGACTGACTGGCGGGAAGTTGTTGTCTATCTAGTGACGTACTAAAGACCTATTGCTAGCTTTCTTGGCCGGATGGCCCCTCCGCCTGTCCTGGGATATTAATAAAAGAAGAAAAAGAAAGGAACCGGAGGAAATGCACCGTTGGACAATCTGGGCTACTCTGTACGTTCTCCCCAATCCTGCGAGCTTGATGAGGTACTAATCCGAAAGAAAGCTGTAGTTAGATAGAATGGCCACCATGGTTAAGCTGTAGATATGGCCCAACATGCACTCACCGGTCTGCTCCGAGACGCAGACCAGCGATCTTTTTTACTTATGTCCTTACCAAAAGCACCTTGGTCCATCACCCGTCTACTTCGTAGCACATCGAGCCAAGGAACAAGTCAACTTGACCGTAGTAGTGGATTCCTGGCACCGGATACGTGGGTAGGTTCTACTGTCGGCGTACGAAGTATGAAGTACAGTGGGAATATCCTTATTTATTTTGGTATTGATCCGGGATCGTTCTGTTTTAGGCTAGTTTTTGTTCCAGCGTCGGTGGTCTCATACAGTACATTCGTCGGTGTAATCTCTCCCATCATCGTCTGCCTGACATTTGCATCTCGGAGCCGATGTTGTCAACACCCCCGTTACTATGACTGCTATACCGCAGTAATAACAGGTGGGTGTTTTGGGAGGCAATAGATGGACAAGAAATAGGAGTGGTGAAGCTTTGTATGGTCAGCAATTTCATTTCTATCGTCCCCTCCACAATTCAAACGAGAATACATTAAACTGTGGACAGAATATCGTGTTGCATGCTTGCTGCTCCCAGATCAACTTGCCGATACAAACTCTTCCCATATTGCATACAGCAACTTGATTTTGATAAACTCGAGCCACAGTACGAGCTTGGCTATGGCTACGAACTATACCACGTGGTGCACTGGTACCAATGATATTTGACAGAACATTAGTGATTGTAGCAATAGTAATGTAAACCATAAAGCAATGTCTGTTCCTGCATTATAAAAATTGAGACCGAGCTGTCGGTTGATAGCTACACTAATCAATCATGTGAGGGGTCTGATGGCAGCAAACTGCCGACTTGCCCTCCATCGTCTTGTGCTTTCTGTTCATCCTATTACCCCCACCATGGCAGCTCCTCCACCTCCACCCCCTCCAGAGAAACATCTGTCAAAAATTTCCCCTATCGTCAAGAAGCTAAGGAGTGTTACGCCAACAGTATACCAGCCACCAAAGCCCTCGATCGAACTGTCCCCCGCTCCAACCGGCCCATATTTCTTCTACGGCACACTAACCGACTCCTCTATGGTTTCCGAAATCCTCAACCTTGATACGGAGCCTATCCTTCGGCCTGCAACGATTGTCGGCTACAAATGTAAAATGTGGGGCCAATATCCAGCCTTATTGCCTACCATCACCGACACAGTGGTAGAGGGATCGGTGTATCTCGTCCGTGGTCGAGAGGACGGCAGGAAATTAGCTGACTATGAAACGAGCAATTATCATCCTGTACCCTGTCGGATCTTGTATACAGATGGAAGAGAGCCCGCGCAGGACTGGGGTCACACATTTCAATTCGTTGGCAATGCCGATGATTTGAGCGAGGGAGAGTTTGATCTGCAGGTGTGGTTGAGACGAATGGGGAGACAAGCTGCACTGGAGCGCCTGGATGCTCGAAAGCATCTGAAGTGACCTTCGGGCCCTCTACATGCTATTTATCTTCTGGTTTGTTTATCCGGCAAACTACGTGTCCATAATGTGGCTTTGTACCGACTACCTGAAGTCTGACTCCCGGAAGACCTTGTGGCCAATCTACCACTGAGCTTCTAAGTTTATTGACTTGCATGGTCAGTAATTGTTCCTGTAGATGCCTATAGTCTATTAAATGTTCCCGAGGCGCCTGTGGCATCTGCATTAAATTTATTAACACCAGTGCTCTAAACATCTCTCAGGCGGTTTAAATTACCGACATGCATGGTCAGTTAGCATATGATTTGGATATCAGACAAGGCTTCCGTAGTTTGCCATTGGACATGTATGAGAGGAAGTTTCGACTATTTGACACGGCTAAGACTGGTTACTATCGCGCAGGTCTCTGTGGTGACACATTTCCGCGATGACGGCCAATGCAATGAGGAACCGACAAACTAGATGACTGATCTAGAAGCGTAGAGTGTCATCTAATGGAGCTATCTATTCCGATATTCTCACACTCTCTATCTGATGAACTGGTGATACCGGCAGCTCGCAGGACCACAGGGGACATACGAGCTTTCTTCAAGGAAGCCCCCAGGAACGGCAATACGTGGATGTCATTTATGCCACATTTTCGGTTGTCTGTCCACGTGTTGAGCCCACATTACTTCCGACTGCTCCTCAAACCCGGTATGTCATATATAGAAAGTAAAGCCCCTACCAGCAATATGTAGCCGATGACCTCTGAACGTGCTACCCCAAAGGGACAAGCTATGCATATTGTAGTATCATCATAATCTACGCATACTGGCTCGCATCAGGAAACACAGACGGTTTACAAGACCGTACTTGAACAGAACCCAGTAACTACAAGAACATGGTAAAAAAAGAAGCAGCTGACATTGAACAACGGTTCAGCAGAAACGGCCAGTCAGATCAGTTGGCAGTATAAGCTACGAGTGGACTGTCTACTACTGGCACGTTGACTTCTCAGGACAGTTATACGAGCTATGGCAGTCAGTTGCATAAGCTCTCTTACTCAGACAGGCAAGACACCGACCCAGAGACAAAATTTCACCATACAACAACGAGACCTGAGACCTGATCTACAGCCACTATGCTGACCAGCTAGCAATTCGATCTGGGCGTTTTCCCCCAGAAGATCTACAATTTAACATCAGATTTCTCCCCAGTGTGCGCAAGCCGACCAGCGTACGTAGTACTCATGATGAGACTGACGGGGCCCGAACCAACTGGAGGACTTTATGGGTGCCACTATGCAGGGTCCGGCACGGGACATTCTTACAATCTGGATGATGGCAACGGACCAACGTTATTAGGCCAGACAATGATGAAGAGTCTACAAGGGAAGGTAGGGGAATTATTGATTGCATGGACTGCCTGGGGTACTCATTGCTTTGCAATGTAAAATAGCCAAGATAGGACGGATATGAAGATGATCCTGTACATCCATCAGTCCCTTTCATGTACGCAAAACCTGATGTGATATAAATCCAAACATATCCATATCCATAGCGATAGATAGCTATAAATACCCTACCACATAGCCTCGTCTAGGGAACCATTCCATTCTAGGAATCTGTCTATTTACCTTAAAACCCTTGAGCAACTCAATCCGGCCCCAATCAACCAGAATCCCAATCCAGTATTGATATACCATGTACTCTATCCACGTATCCAAATCACACGATCTCATTAATTAATTAACCAACAAATACTGGATATACAGGTTTCACATAGGGGACATTAGTTGCATTTCATTCCCCATCATCTTCTTTTTGTTTAAACAACTAATGCCTCAGTACATAAAATGGTTGCCAAGGCCATATCCCGACAGAACCTACAGAGCAAGTAATTTGGTTACGAAGAGTAGCCCATTGGTCAACTCAAGTCTGTTGTTCTGATTTTCGGTTGTTTTGAAGAGCTTGCTAGGCCACCTATTGATAGACAGATATGTAAGTTGGTAGTTGGATAGTTGGTAAGGGAAAGGGTTATTTGTGTTGGATTGGTATAGATCTATGCTGTGTATAATTAGTATTATTAGAAGGTCTCCTGGAGGGATCTGAAGGATCTGTCAGAACATAGATGCAGAGCCATCATGCTTCTTGATTGAAGGCTGCATAAACCGCAACGGGATAGTACGTATGTGTGGAAAAAAATGCTGAGTATGACGTTTTCAACTCGCAATACTACTCCGGCTCAAATTCGGCAGAATCCAGGGACTTGCTCGGATGACTCAGATCATTTGTCCACGTTCTGGAAGAAAAAGCATCTACTTTGTAATGCCTACTGCTGTGGACTTTAATTAGACCATGTACGGAGCACACGAGGAGGCCCAGAGCAACCCTACTCAAGCCAAGACCACTCAGGAGGAACAACCGTATTAAAAGCCTCAAATGCAATCCACAATCCCCTTCAGGGTAAATGAGCACAGACACCAAAGTTGGGAAACCAAATCCTGAGCACAAGGCGAACCCTGTCTCGGTCCCAAATCCCTATCCGGCCCGGTCCCGCCAGGATCCATCCCACAGGCTAGACTGAATCCTCCTTCTTCCTTTGAGGGGCCACTTGGGGATGCAGTCTAGTCCGTGTTGTACTGGTACTGCTTGGGCCTAAAAAAGGACAGGCATGGAGCTTCTCATTGTCGTTTCTGTTTCGGCGCGGTTGGATTGGAAATGTCGTGTTCATGATGGTGGACCCGCTTGATTGGGTATACCTGGAGCTATATTTGGATGGTATGACACCCGCTGTCCATTCCTGTCTCCCTTTTTTGTCTCCAACACAGGGGCACCTAAAACAACGTCACGTCAACATGGGGAGTACTCCGTGATTACTTGAAATCATGCAACCGAAGTCGCTCTCCAATCATCCTCCATCGGTTATAACGGTCAGATATTAATACCTGTTCTCCATGACTTGCAGCTGTCGCCCTCGGTTTGGTAGTAAGTATGAGTGGATGGGGCCATACGGCTAGGTTTTTTTTTTTTTGGAGACTAACAGATTGGCCCTTCATTTTCATAGGCTGATCGTCCCGAACATAAAATCCTCGATTTTCTCGCGCAATTCTAACTCCTTCTAGACTCCCGGCAGAACTTCGCTGGGCCTGTCCCCGTCAAGATTCAGCTTGTACATCGGTATCTTTTCCGGGGGAATCAATAATAAGGAGCAATTCGTAAAAAGACCTGCCAAGATATTACCTTGAGCCCCAATGATTGGGGCGAGTCAGTGCATGGAGCTACTCTGGAGTAGACGGGATGACCTGGCCCCCAAATCATGCTGCCAACTGTGCCGCTTAATACACTCCATCGCTGATGCGACAAGCTCAGCGATTACCCTCCTGGGAATGGCTCCGCACTTCGTAGGTTTTGCGGTAAGGATCGTCTCGTGGGGGATCCATACGGAGTAATCCCAGATGCCTATAGATACCTATGCTATGGTTGAATGCCATCTTTTTATCTTTCACTGAAGCAAGGTGCAAGCGGGAGTGTTTCCTGCTACGGCCGTTGGTAGCATGTCCATCGGTCTGCATATATCCCCTCAGGTTTTCATACTCAAACCGGCTTCACCGATAGCCTGCTACAATCATGCGGCCCACGAACATTGCTGGCTGGCCCTATAGCCCACAGCCGCAGCCCAGTATACTCAGTTGTCGATACTGAATGCTCGAAAGCGACGAGGTTCGTAACATTGTGGCCTTGTGGGCGATTTTTGCGGAATTCCAAGTCCGACGGCGCATGAGTGACCAGTTTCTTTGTGAAAACTTGGTTGAGTCCTTGCGCTGGCAGCGTGAGCTCACTGATACTGGGATGATCTTCAACCAAAAGAAAATAAAAGAAAAAAGGTCAGAGCTCGCATACTCATCAGCGAAACTGCTCAAAAGCTTCTATCAATTCATCGACCTAGTAGGATCCTCGAAAAAAAATATATTCTGTAACTGATAGTAGACTACGGAACCCCGCGTGGGGAGTCCGATCATCGACTTCGTTGTTATTGCGAAGTGTTGGATGTACTCCGTCACTGTCAACCTCATTGAGGAGACAATCCAATCAACAGGCAGCGGCAGGCCCAAGACCAGATTTTCCCTGAAACGGCAAAAGCAGGGTTCGTTGACGCCTTGCGCCCTTGCCAAGATAGGTCTAGGGCAGTAGATTCTTGGACTTAAAACTCTACGGCTCACCAACCAGGACAAGTGGGAATAAAGGTGGACTGCACTAAGAAGTAGCTGTGACTGTCGTTTATCCCAAGACGGCATGACGAGAGACATGCGCTGGTGGCCAATAACTAGCTGGAGGCCCAAGATGAGTGTACCGCTGGTCTGGTCTTTGCTGAAACATTTTCTAACTGTTCCTATTTCCCCTTCATCTGGTCCTCGCCAAACTGGCAGGTTTACTTAGAGTGTTCATAATAAGGGGGGCTGTACAGTCGTCGCCTCCATTGAGAATGAGTTAAGCGCGCTGTGGAGACCATCATTCGCCGATTTCGTAAAGATATCACCGGGACTGAGCGGCAAGGGCCCAAAAACTTGGGTAAACCGAGCCCTGTATACTAGTTACTACCCCGTATGTGGACCAACGATGAACGATAGTAAAGAGCTCAGACCTTCCGAGAAAGGAGAACTGTTCTATTACCTATTTCTTTCGGCTGAAAATAATACCAATCAGCGCCCCCCAGCCCATACTGCATTGTCATATGCGTGTTGTAGGGGCATTCGGTCCCAAGTGGCTGGTGGCCACGACGGCAATGCAGTCAGCATTGTTTTGCCTCCCCGAGGTTTGTACGCATTTACTAGTTTTGTTATGACGTTGAAGAAATAATGGATTTAGAGACCCACCACGGAGGGAAAAAAGCACTGATCTGTCTGTCGGTTACATGGAGGCTGACGGGGTGCTCTCTCCGGACGTATGGTCAGTCACAACAATTGAAAGGGGAAAAAAATGAATAATAATAAAATTAAAAATAAAAATAAAATAAAAATAAAAATAGGAATATATAAATACCGATTCCCTGGACCAAATCCCGGATACAGTATCTGACCGGGCCGCAGCATACTCAGACGCTACATAACGCACCGGTTCGTTCCTGCTTGATTGCAATGAAAAGAACCCGCTGGACTTGACGAACCGAAGGGAGCTTGCCCCCAGGAATGCCTCTGCGGCCTAGTTGCAAGGCCGCGTCGTGGAACGGCTGTTTGGACGGTAGTAATTGGCGAACGAAGGTATGTACCAGGCTCGACGAGGTTGTTTCATCTTCTGCTCTACTATTTCTCTTCAGGCCAAGCTCGCATGCCTGAATGCCTTGCTACCGAACACGCTGGAAGGCACCTGAGTAGATAGTGGCAGGTAATCTTGCCTAGCTGTTACTGGGACCGTGGCCGAATCATATCTGATACTAGTCATGTACTTAATAAGAGCTCTGATTGCCTCTCTATATCTCCCCCGCGCTTCTTGTCTCGGGCGTGTTTGCTGACAGTGTGAATCCAGTGCACCAACGAGCAAACCAAATGCTCTGGTTGCCTCCGAAACGACATAGTTTGCCAGTACTCGTCATCCACAGCCTGGGATTCACATGCATCACCTCCTATAACACCGCAATCACTCTCCAGCTCTTATCTCTTTGCGGACAACAGAGACTCGATGACTTCTGCCAGTTCTTGCACGCTTTCTTCGGACCTTAATACCCGTGATCTGGAACTCATGGTTCAATGGTGCACTGCGACGTATCGTTCCATCGCCCAAAATAGCACCGTGGAATGGATTTGGCATGCCGTCGTCCCGCGTGAGGCGATGCATTACCCATCTTTGATGCATGGCATTCTAGCTCTCTCCGCGTTGCATCTGTCAAATAGCAGTAGTGGGAGTGCGAAAGATGCTTACCTGACGGTGGCGCAGGTTCATCACAGTCGGGCTATTGTTGGAGTTTCACCTAAGGCGGCGGGAAGTCCCAATTTGTCCGATTGTAATGCGACATTTGCCTTATCCAGCATCATGATGGTGTATTGTTTTGGCATTGCCCGGATCCGAAGGCCAGCAAAAGAAGGCTCCCCACCCCTACAGGAACTATGTGCAGCCTTCCAACGTGCCCAAGAGTCGGCAAATGTGTTAGCAGTTCTGGTCGAGAGGGTAAGTCAGGGAGAGCTGCGACCACTGCTGGAATGCGACAACTGCCACCCGAAAATGCCCAACACCTCGAGAATGGCTATTATGACACTGTCACGACTAAATATGAGCCTCGCCGCTCGAGATCCAGGGCATGAAAAGGCCATGTACGATATAATCATTGAGCACCTGGGCCACTCGCTGGACAAACTCGCCAGAGGTGGAGAGGCCTTGGTTATTCTATTCTACTGGATATTCAATGTCCCAACTCGGTTCCAGGAGTTGTTAAAGGAGCATCGTCCTTTGGCGCTGGTTATCTTGGCCCACTATGCGGTGGTAATCCATTCGCTCAGAGGAAACTGGTGGATGGGTGATCTGGGAGCCCGCATTATTGAGTATATCGGTCAACGCCTGAGCGCAGAATGGAGGCCTTCAATCGACTGGGTGCTTGATGCAACTGGCTGTTATATTCCTCCAATCTGAGACTCTTGCTAGTTGGTCATGTTTTGCTTGCGTCTGGCCTTAAAGACCAGTGGTGCTCCTGGTGACTGAACGACGTTTAGCGTTTCACCTCCCGCCAAAAATCTCGCCTTCGGCCAGACTACCGCGGTTGATTTGCGGTACGAAGGAGACATCGAATTCGGCTATCTGCGGTAGCCATGCCACTTTTCTACTATCCACATCGACATGGACAATAAGCTCCCTCCAATATCTACAGCCCTCCGAGTCCTCCTGTCCTAATAAACGGAGGATGGGCGTTAACAATCTCAGACTTGTCGACCCGTGTCAAGTCGTGACATAGTTGACAAAATGATAGTATCTACTGAGTAGGATCGCTCCTTCCCCCGTTTATCGCCCGTCGCATGGGCTGGGTACTGTGGCAAATCCGGATAAGAATGCCACGACATGCTAATTGTTGGATACTTTGCCGCTGGCATGTTCTTCGCGCCGAAAGAGCATTAATGGTACATGGAGTTTGATTTAGTTAACTAAGTATAATACTTCAGTCATCTCATGACTACTGGAATGAAACTGCTTTACGTACTAGAACATAGATACCGAATTTGGGAAGTCAACAAAAAGAAATGCGAATGCATCTTGATAAGGCGGAGACATTTCATTCGACCAATCTGGCATCTAGATCGAGGCGATGTGCATTGGATTGAAGCCAGTAAGTAAATCTATGCTAACGCCTACTATTATGTAGTAGTCATCTACCCCTTTTGATAAGAAACTGAGCAAAAGAGAGTTAAAAAACTGTGGGATTCAACTATGCATTATTCCTCATCCTTTCCCATTACCTACTACACATGGGTATTCATCAATCATTTATCTCACTCATAAAAGCGACAATCGAAAACACGGGAAGAAAAAGGAAGACATCGGCCGACACCGCGATGCATTAGAAAAAGTAATAGAGATAAACAACATCAAGTACCGCCAGCGGCACTTTGGCCCATGGAATAAAATATCGGCCCAGTGTCATGGACCAAACTGCCAACCTTGAACTGACGGGACACGTCCAAAATCAAGTGAGCCACGCGATTTCAATCAGCTCAAAGACGACTCTGCATGCTTCTCACTGTCGTCGCGCTTCTCGTTCTCGTCACGACGTTCAGCATCGGAGCGAACCTGTCGCAGCTGTTCCTCTTGCTCGCGGACTATGCGCCTTTCCTCCTCGGGAGAAGGAACGTATGCATTGGCGGCGCCACCTATCATTGAAAAGGTCGTACGGTCAGCGCGAGAACGCTAACAAACGGAACCCGAGAATAATACATACCGCGCCCGATGTGATGTGGAGCATCTTCCATACGAAGTGGTGGCGACTCCACGTCCTGACTCTCGCGCGCAATCTCTGGGTGTCGGGGATCGTTGACCATCATGTTGCCTGAGCCACCGCGACCGGTGGTGAAAACTTCTTGTTTGATCGTTGGCGTGACGAGGTCTTTAGGGGTAGTGCGAGTTTCCGCAGAATAAATGTTTCCTACAAGCCATAAAAAATGCATGTCAGTCCCTATTTACAGTATATCACAGTGAGTTTGGTGCCTTACCTGCGCCTCCCCGACCATGCGAAACATTTCGAGGGCCACCCATCTTTGCCGGGTATGACAAGAGACAGACCTTGGTGGGAAGAACGTGGCAGAGCTACGATCACACGGGTATCTGTGTATTTGCAGAAGAAGATCGCACGGGCGAGTATCGAGATCAAGCAAAAAAGACTTTTAAGGGCGGGAAATCAAGGAAGAGACTTGGCAGTGCCCAGATTCAAATTGAATCAGATGTCTGGGTCTTGGCGCACGTTTGCGGCGGTCTCCGCCACAGCAGTCGGCCCTAGCGAGAGCCCAGCAACTCACTTCTCTCACCAAGCCAAAAAGTCCCGACCACCGCCAACTATGAGCAATGACCTACTTGATTAGCCCCTTATGGCAAACTTCTCGCGCAGCGATATTGCAAATGCAAAAGTTTCGCAGGTGCGGATACCCATATCTATTGAGTCAATATTTCAGATATTTACCAATCATTTAACTAGTTATCAAGACACAAATTTCACATCAGGGTATGCTACCGAAGGGCCGCTCAGCAATTCTGACGTGTGCCCATAAACAAAGTACTGCAGTGTGGCAATGGTGTATGAAGTAATCACATCCTTAGCCCGCAAACCACCTATTGTCCCAATATAATCGGCCTGAATAATTTGTCGAACTTCGTCCGAAACACTCAGAGCATCAACAAGCACTGGAAAGTCAGAAAAAGTATAGTGTTCAGACTGTGCGAGTTGTAGCTCAAGTTTCCATCCTTGTAAATGTGACCAAAATCTTGCCCAGCTGGGATCTGTTGCCCGGGTGTGGTTTGTGTTACCAAAAAGTAGGAACGGACTCGACAGTCCTTTGTCCACGACAGACCCCCATAATTTACCATCTAGATTGATACCCCCGACAAACCGATTGTTAACTAGTATTGTCTGCGCTGCTGTTGCTCCGCCGAGGGAATGACCAAGGATCGTTACTTGATCAAGAGAGAGTAGATGCAAATTTCCCTGCGACAAAGGGAATAGGTTTCTGATCACTTTTTCGTCGTTCATTTGATCAAGTAAAAATAACATGTCCTTAACACGAACGTTTAGTGCTGAAACGAATTCTGTTTCGGTACTGATGTTTGTGAGTATTCCGAGAACCGTGCGGCCATCGGGATATTCTACGATGTCGGCATCATACGGGTGGTCGACGGAGACAACAGCAAATCCGTTACTGGTAATTTCTTGAAGCAGCAATGTGTACATCAATCTTGAGGTTGCCAGTGCCGGTGAGAAAAGCACTACTGGGTAATCTCCGTGAAGTCTGAAAGGCGGTGGCTGCTGCTGTGTCTGAGACTGGATACGAAGGGACTCGAACGTTCCTAGAGGTAGTCCAAAAGACTGGAAACTCTTATCTTCATACCTGGCTGTTGAATTCGGGATGTAAGATGTAGAGGGTACGCTTCCGCAATTGACGGGTGTAAAGGTGGTGACCATGATAGAACGTTTATCTCCCTTTGGGTCATAGGGATCAGTTCGAGACATGTCAACTAGTTCACTTGCATGAAGCGTGATATCGCATGGTCCGGTGCTTGAAGGGAGAGGAACGATTGCCGTTTGCCCGAGGCTGATAAGAAGAAAACTAATTGAGCGTAGGATGGCCCGAATCATTTTGGCCGCTCTCTAACAATGAAGATGAAAAAGACACATGTATTATAAGATGGAATTATCAGCGGAGTCCAGCGGCAAACCATCCTGTATATATACTAGTAGTTACCGCTTGGTATGTAATTTTCCGCTATTGGCCTATATTATCGCACTGTGTTTTCGAAGATTCATCGACTAGGTATATAGAAACTGGAGAGACCGATGATGGCGACAACTGGACGCCTTATTCGCGACTAGGCAACTGAGAGCCATTTTGCGACGCCGGGGCTGTGCAATCTAACCTCTAAAGGGGTGGACGGAGCGGGACATGCGGCATCGAAGGAATATCGGCACGTTATAGATACGAAGGAGGCTGGCGGGCCTTTGGACGAAAGCAAGAGTACTGACACGAAATAGCTAGGATGCTGCTGGTGGCCTGAATCACCCTAGTGGTTCTGCTCCTAGATGACATGCATTACAAACTCGGTGTCGGATCGAGCGGCATCGCTATTAAGAAAGGGCTAGTGCGTCAGGCTAAAAGCTAGGGCACAATCATCGGTGGGATGGGGGTAGTAGCGACTGGAAGAAAGGAGGCGGCACTGAGTGCAAGATAGAGGAGTTGAGGAGAGGGAGGAAAGAGAAATTGGGTCCGAATAGACCCCGGAATGAGGGCTTTTTGGCCTGAATTTGGTGCCTAATTTTGCCTGAGGGTTGTCAAAAACCTCTGGCATTAAGGTACAAGAATTGGAACTGCTAAACGACCGCATCTTCATACGTATGTTAGTGATAGAACGCTCGCTCGCTACACTTTGCCAGCTTGGCCATTTATGACGTAGTTGGTGCTGCTTATTATGTGTACAATCATCTTACGCTGCCAGGGATTCAGGTTTCGCGCCATTTGCAACGATTTAGGGCGTTAATGGTTGCTTGAGTAGGGAGCGACGATTGTGTTGGGATAACACCACGGCAGTATTATATACATACCTATTAGGGACTATGGACAGACGCAATCATTGTCCCAATCACAACATGGTCTCGACTGATTCTAGCTTATTTTCTCGATATAGTTAAGGATACACAACGCTGCTATTCAGGATCCGCACGCACCAAAGACGGACAGCTTGCTATTTGATTGAACATGAGTTCGTCGCCCGTGATTCAAATCGGCCATTTGAAAAAAGGATAAATATAGACTATGAAGTAGAGTAGCACCATTTGTATGACTGGCCTCGAGGCAACTATATAAATATACGCTGAAAGCACATTAAAGCCACGCTTCTTCTATCATAATTCATCACAAACTCCGGGGTTCTGCGTCTCGCATTGACAGGTTGGCATGGAAATGCTGTAAATAAGACCATCGCAGAGCTACTATAACTCTTAACTTGAGTCGTTTAGCGTTATAATATACTCCTATTCAATCACTGGACCAAAAGGCATCCGTAAGGCCGTCCATTATTATCCCTTGATCATGTGCTCTTTCGAACTCCATACTCCATACTCCATGGGCTCCACGCACGGGGTATTCTCCGTTCCATTTCTTTTTATCTTGCTTATATGAGGCGGCGCCAACATGTTGCATCAACGGAGGTGAAATTGCTAGGCGATCGTAATTTAATTCGTTGCCCAATCGTTCAATGACAGTATCCACGGCCTTGGGACGCCGCTCATCTTCCATGTCCTCCAGGCGATCCACCAGGTCGGGAATTGTCTCTCGCGGGAAAACAAGAGCTTGCGAGCAGCAGCCGTTTCGGTTCATTAAATGGATACCCGGCTTCATCGGACGGACTGTCACTCGACCGGACATGAAAAAGAGGCCAATCAGCAGTGGCACGCAGATGAAGCAAATGACGGCGAGGAACTGGTTCGTTAGGATCTGACGCAGTGGATGGAATCTCCGTCGTCCGTAGAGACCCATGGAGGCGATCAGGGAGACAATAACCACGCTCCAGCTCAAATAAATAGGCCAATGCTGCTTGTTCCATCCCAGAAACTTCTCTGTATAAAATAGCCGCAGATACAGCCAGTCGTTGATGAGCCCGCTTTTCTTCCAGCCATCAATCTTCCGGATACTCTCCATAGTATGCTTGTACCATGCTCTGTGTGCCAGCACATCGTCTTCCAGCATCATGAACCAGGGGGCGTCCGTGTCTTCGTAGCATGATTGGAGTGAAAGTCGATAGTCAATGAGCGACTTCTTCTTGATATTCTTCAACGTCTCCAAACGACGCAAGACGGTCTTATGTTTGCGGAAATCCTCGTACGTAAGAATACGGTCTATGGCGTTGGGGACCCATGAGTGTTGGTAGTTGGGGTGGTCTGTAGCATTAGTGAGGGCGAATAACACCTGAACGGCCAGAGTAGAGCGCTGCTCCTTTGTCAGGTTGTCCAGGATAGAACCAATGGTTGTGTCCAGATTTTGACGTAGCGGGCGCTTCACTGTGACAATGCCCACACAGACATCCACATTGCGAATCGGGGCGCTTCGGTTTCGGGGATAATAATCCTGCGTGAGTGCGGCAGATTGATTCAATGTAGAGAGGAACTGCAGCGATTCGTCGATGCGTTTGAGACTGTACTGCGGCCGATAACCTGCTCTTGGCTGAAAGAAAGCGGATCCTGGGTCGCGAGCGGAGTTAAATCGGCAGAAGAGAAGGAGGAGGATATAGATGACTGTAAACGAGGCTAATGTGAGCCTTTGCTTCTTATTAAAGAGCGCCATCTGGTTCTGATCATGCTGGAAATGCTGGCAGGGAGCAAGGAGAAACGAATGATGAAGAAAGCCCCAATACGGGAATGCAAGATCAGGCAGAGGCAGCTGCTTCGTATGCAGTGAATCATGATTTTTTGTGTTGATCCCACCTCGTCACTAGTCTGCCAAGGACAATTCCTGCTCTAATAATACACAGTAATAAATGCTTGTCTGTGTCTTCCAGCGGTCCACTGGCCTGCTTGTTTGGGCCTAGACCGGCCAGATAGCTCCTTCAACACCCTCCCAGAGTGGGGCTTCAGCAGGGATTGTCCGTATCAATTGGTCCACCGGCGTTTCACGGAGGAAGCCTGCGCCACATCATTGGCCCAGCTTTTGTGGTCAATCAATGTCGGTGGCTCGTATCGATTGTCAACCTAACACTGCCTATCATTCCTATTTATACAGTACACCCAACACGATGCAGGATCATCATGTGTCAGTCACATACCCACAACCAAGAGGTGCCCAAGAACTGCTGTTGACCCAAAGCTGTCAATTCTGAATACCTAGGGATATAGGAGGCTCTTCCCTGAGTACAATAACACTAGTTCAACCTGCCAACCTGCCCCTGCCATTAGTTCCTTGATTTGTGTCGTACTGATAGGTAGTACGGAGTGGAATTGATTTTTCAATGTGTCATTTCCTTGGACCTGCAAGATATCAGGCTACTGGAGGGCAATGAATAGCTATAGATCTAATATCTACAATTTCTAAAAAAGAGTATCCAAATGATGTCGGCCAAGATAGTCTGCGGAGTAGTTCTCCGGGAGTCCGGAGGCATCTTAGTTAGGGACCAGAACGGGAAGGGATACAGCTTACAGTGCGGCCCTGCTTAGTGAAGCCATCCCTTAAAAAATATCGCCTATCCGACGTATCGCCAAGATCAAGTTTTTGAAATTACTAAGCACTACCTAGCCAGCTATCGAGAGTCCCCTGAGCCCTTGATGCAAAAATCTCGCTCTCCAGGTCTCGCTCATACCGCTCCAGAGATCAAGGAGTAGTGTTTTTGATTTACCCTGACCTTCTGTACTATAGAATATTAGAAGCCGTACAACATCTAGAGCTTCTTGACGCTTTGGAAGTGGTATTGGCTCTGGAGAATCATCTTCTTGATTCTCCAATAGCTGAAGTATCTGAAGCTCCAGCAATTAGCTGAGCAAGCAATAATGCAGATGGTATCTCAGTAGTAGCTCTAAAGATTCCTCTGCAGGGTTTAAAAAGTATGAAATATCCATACAGTTTAACTGCCCTTTCTGCTGCACCTGGTTATAAAGTGGCTTTAAATCAGGTGTCTCTATTGGAATCTGTACGGGATTAAAAACAACTGTGCTTTTGTAGAAGCAGGCAAGAACTGTAGAGTTTAGAATATCATGATTCCAAGCCCGTACAAGCCTTCGAATGCAGTCTAAAAGTGTCACCGATTCCAGTGAGTTTAAGCCGCTTTTATAGTGGAAAAGAATATATTTTAACCACTGTTTTCGATAGTATGCCTCCAGATTCTGGACGATTCCTTGGTCAAGCGGTTGACATTGACTTGTTGAATTTTTTGGAAGCCAGCAAATACGTATGTCTGGTGGTGGAGGAGGAGCTAATTCTAGCCCGGATAGATGTGCAGAGAAGTTATCCGAGGTAAGAAGCATGGGTCGTTGGCTAATATGGCTATAAAATGCTAATAGCTATTCATGTATTATTATTTGTGTCACCATATAGCTTTAATTGTAGATATATTAATATTGCGAAGGGTCCGTGGTGTACGTGCCTTGCCAATAATCCATACTGGTAATCGATCCGTTCCAGAGGCATTGACACAACATACTATAGAGACCCGGGACTTATCTTTCTTAATCCCGGTCCTACTAACAGAAGATAGGCTCTGTGATGGAGGCATACGCCGAAATGGCACAGATTCATCTATATTATAAATATCCTCCTCTTTATATTGGCCTGCAATAGTTTGTATAGCCTTCATCTCTTTCTCTGCTTCCTCTAGAGTAGAGCCCTGCCTCGCGGCATTCCGATTGGACAGATAATAAGGTTTCCCTATGATGAGCTTTTCAGATAGTTGATATGGTCTCCAATATATCGAGGATCGGGGTTAGGTAGGGAGGCGAGGTTGAATTATATGGGTTGGAATTCATCTCGAAGAAATTATCGGCTTGGCGAGGTTCTATTGTGGCTTCAACGGCGCCTATCTTAGAATGTCTACCAAATCAAACTGGGTCGAGTGGGAGAGTATTCGATAGGTAGGTTCACCAGTTCTCCACATGGTTGACTAATAGCACAGTTTTGACTAACTACTCCTCATAGTGCCCAGACTACTCTGTATGCAATTAGAGGCCGTGCTGATTCGTCCCCCCCTGCGGGGTCTGTCGCATATACCGAGGCTGCTTCCACATTGGGATGGCAACCATCTCTAGCATACAGAGTAGTTATCCGACAACCGACATGCTTTATATAGAACCTCCCGTTGCATTCTACATTTATTCAAGTAGATTAATATCTGTATATCTCTATCAGATCCTATTTTGACTATACCCGCCTGTTATTTAGAAAATGCCATCTAATCCTTCCATCACAATACCCACCTCGTACGAGACTCTGCCTACAACGCACATCAAGCTCTCGCACCATCCAGCTGGAACCGCAACCGCCACTCCCATCGTAATCGTTACATTGAATCGTCCCGAGAAGCGCAATGCTTTTACCTCTACCATGGCTGAAGACCTGGTAAAGGCCTTCACATTGTTTGACCATGACGACCGCGTCAAGACCATTGTGCTAACCGGCGCGGGAGATACCTTCTGCGCCGGTGCAGATCTCGAGATTGGATTTGGTGGTGGAAAAGAGAAACCCAGTGAACATCGAGACAAGTGAATCGCCTTCCCCAGTAATTACCGGGTGAAGGGAGTGTTGCATGCTAATCAAATTCTCTGTCTGGATAGCGGCGGGCGCGTTTCTCTCGCCATCCATCGATGCCGCAAGCCCACCATCGCCGCTATGCAGGGGTCTGCGGTCGGCATAGGCATGACGATGACTCTCCCCGCTGTTATCAGGTACAGTAACGCTCGCGGGATTACGGCTGGTTCCGTTTTTTTTTTTTTTTTTTTTTGCAATCCCTCTTTCGAAGATCTCAACCTGGCGCTAATTCATGAGCATGTAGAATCGCCCACGACAAAAGTAAATACGGGTTCGTCTTCGCCCGACGCGGCGTCACTATGGAAGCTTGCTCTTCTTATTTTCTCCCCCGTTTGATCGGGTATTCCCGAGCCATGTACCTGGTCTCCACGGGTGGAGTGTTTCCCTCTACGTCCCCCCATTTCAACGGTCTGTTCGCCGAATCTCTACCAGAACAGTCACAGGTCCTGCCACGAGCTCTGGGGTTGGCAGTGGAAATGGCAGAGAATGTCAGCCCCATGGCCTCTACTCTGAACCGCGCGCTGATGTGGCGCGGGCCAAACTCGGCCGAAGAATCGCATCTGTTGGATTCTAGCATCATATCTCATATGTTGGATTCTAGCATCATATCTCATATGTTTGGTTCAATGTACGTTCTTCACATTCCCATCTGGAACTCTTTGACTTCACCATGACAACTCTCACACAATGATAGTGATGAAAAAGAAGGCGTGGCGGCGTTTTTCGAAAAGCGCAAGCCAAATTTCAAAGCTACACTCGAAGAGAACGGACCCGCGAACTACCCTTGGTGGCATGAAGTGAACATAGATAAGAAACCAAAGGCTACCAAGGAGCCATCTAAGCTGTAGTTCTGTAACCAATCCGTTGAATAGTACGGTAGATAAGAAGAACCTAGGGTTAATAAAATCAATTTTTATTTAAAAGTCACGTGCAATCGCTCAAGTTGAAAATACTCATACAGGGGAGATGGACAAAAGAGAACAGTTGAGACGGGAATACGTAAAGACGAATGGATACCCATATGTGAGGCACATCCTCGAACACCATGCAAGGAAAGTTGGATTTAGAGAATGAAGCTGCGCCTCTTGCGGTTGTATGCCCTTTGGTCCTTCAGCCACTGCCGATAGCCCTGGACGCTACCGATCTTCTCTCCGTAGTAATCAGGGACGGGGTTTGCGATCGAATTCGATGAGGGGTCAACACGGAAGCGCTTGATCCGGTCGAAGAACTCCTTCTCTTTCTATCATGCCATATAATGTAAGCAACCATTTCGATGCTCCAAGAACACCAGGTACTTACGATAGTAACCGCAGGCTTATATCTCCGGTAAACCAGCCCCCACACAGCATTGCCAAGGAATGGCCCAACGAGCCAACCTGCAGCGCCACATGCCGCCGTCGCCATTCCCAGGACCACGAAGGGATCCAAGCCCATAACCTGCGCCCCCAGATGCTCCAAATCCTGTCCGGAAAGAACCTGGACCCCGATAGTAGTGGTGGCCAACGACGAAAGGACAGAAGACGCTAGGGTGTATCTCCGGCGGGAAGCGCGAAGCTTGAAGAAAGAATTCCAATCAAGTTTGGCGGCCTCACTGCGAGATGCTGTAGAGGCTGTGGAGGCTGTGGAGTTTGCACGTAGGGAAGCGGCCCGGCAGGTTATCGAAACAGCGGATGCAATCTGAGGCCGAGTAGATGTCTTCAGGGTAGTTATTTGAGATCGGAGAGCATGGATTGGGGATGCCGATGCACTCGCGGTGCGAGCCTGGGACTGCACCGAAAGTGCATGATACAACGATTTAGAGCCTATAGGGCAGACATAGGGACCCAAAGTGGTCGACGAAAACCGGCATCCCAGTACGGTGGTACGTGCGGGGGCGCTGAGAGAGGTAATATGCATGGTGAATGAAGGCTGGCTCCGAAATGCAGGCAGTTGGTTGCTGGAAGGTTGCGATTCTGATGAGATTGAACTATTAATGAACAAGGGGCTTGTAGCTCGGCGTGGTCTAAAAAAACCTCGGCGTGGGCTAAAATTCTGCCCCGAGACTCACCGCTCTTTTTAGACCACGCTGAGCTTATGCCAAGAATAAACTCATCATGGTCTAAATGATTAGTCAGTATTCTTAGGCCACGATGAGATTTTCAAAAGATTTTTAGACCACGCTGAGCATATGCACTAGGGCTTAATTACTATAATTGGTAAGGTGTAGCCCTAAGGATATTTTGTACTACACAATACAGAGTATCCACTCTGCATATACTCTGTATAGGTTGACCAAACCACAACAATGGCTGGTACCGAAGTTCGGGAAAGAGTGGTAGAATGGATCAACAATATCCCAATCCAGGTATGTGTATATATGTTTATTATATACTGGGTATATACAAACCCTATACTAATATACCCAATTATCAGAACGAGGTGCAGGAATCTCATAGAGATGATTCTAGTAGTATAATTAGTACTAGGTCTACTCCGTCAGATCCAGGAGATGATATACAGGAACAAGAATCTTTTACACCAATAGTAATGGGCCTACAGCGGGTTAGTGTATATCTAATATATACATAATATATACTAAGTCTATGTTAGGAAGCAGCTACTTCAGATGGTGTTGTCGTTGCGCGAAATGCCAGTATAAATTAAGGTTAAAGAGATTAAGAACATCTTTTAATTCGTCTGAATATCCAGCAACAGCAGCACTACTCGTGGTATTCTTCATTTTATTCATGACTGCAATCCATTTCCATCCTCAAGGAATCCAAATGATTTCTCTGAGGAAGAAATAAATAATATTTTTACACGGCTTATGTCAAAGGTATGTAGAGTATATATCTGTTCTATACTATACTAATACTTTAAATAGATTCAGTTTGCAAAAAACCATACAGGGGCTGCAAAGCTCGTCAAAATGGATCTTCTAAACAAGCTTGATGATAACGGACAACACAAGGCTTGGCATAGATCTTATATATGTGGTTCGGTAAAGGCCTGTGAGCGGGTCTATGATCATATGCTAAGTATATCACGGGCATATGACCGGGTTAATCTTGATTTACTTAATGAACAGCGCTTACGTTACGCCGAACCCTTTTATCCTCAAGCAATTGATCAACTAATCAAAAAAGAAACTGAAGATGTCTTCTATGCTTTTATGAAATGTTGGTGGCAGGATGGAGGTCCTTGTGAATATCAAGGTATCAAGACATGTGGTGAAACACCACCGGTAATGTTTTATCGAAATCAGGTATGCTTTAGGTACATTACTCATATATTATATATACTAATTAACCCAGAATCATTTTCTTGGTTGCCCCAAGAATTCAGATATTGAACCTTGGCATTATGCTCATCCAGTTCGACGATTTGCTCAGATTGATAAGACTTATCTTCAAGTTCTTATGGAACATGGAACAGGCCCAAAAATAGAAGAATGTGATTTCATTGCTCAGCCAACATCCCGAAGAAGATGGTGTAGTAAGTATATTTCTAGTTTTATATATATATATATATATGCTAAGTATAGGATTAATCTAGCTCGAGCACATACTCACCATACCGGCAGGCTTTACATTCCAAAGTGTAAGGTTAAATTTGACTTGTACATTCCAACATCCTGGCAACGGTTTCCTTTCTTAATTTTGATTTGTCGATTAAATCATATTCATTTTCCACCACCTCCAACACGATTACCTAAAGATATTGCAGATGAGGTGGTCCAAATGATCTCCCAGCATAATATCCTTGACCTAACTGCAAGTAAGTATATTTACTCTATATATACAGCATATACTAAGTATCTACTCTATTTAGGACGGTTCATGATCTCTCCACAGTTCACTGATATATATGATCGATTTGGTCCCTCAACACTACGTGTATTACATCAAAGTCTTAATATTCAAGATAGGGTTCAAGCTTTGATCCGAAAACAGAGACTCTTAACTTATCCTGAAGGAACTGATATTGCTGGTATGACAATAGCTACTGCTTTTAGGTATATGCTCAGCTGATACTAGGGGTATTACGTGAATACGCCTTCGACCAATTAAAAGAGGACGACCAGCAATGGATACGTGATGTCCATTTCTTTGATCCACGGCATTTTCTTATTATATGCTGTACATATGCTCAGGCGAAGGCGTTTATTAATATCAAGCATATTGAGATGGACCTCTCATTCAAAATGGTTAATGGCAAGACGAATGTCTTCTCAATTTCTGGGTGGAATCCATATGTGCGAAGTATGTATCTAGTATATTTTTTTTAATATTGCTCACTAACTTGCAAGTTACTAGGAATCAATACCTTTGCATATGCTTTTCTTAATCTCGAAACACGCGATGCATATGCTGTAATGTTCTCAAAGCTATTTAAGATACTTGGAAATGTGGCTCGCTCACCTATACGGTTTCCCCATATTCAACATGGTGAGAATGAGATCTGGACTATAACTATCGATATGTGTAAGAAGCAAGCACCAGGTATGTAATAAACAGAATATATGCCCGGTATTTGCACCCTGTTAAGTATATTAGGTCTTGGAGATTATTTGCATACGCTAGACACATCCCGAGAGTGGTCTGAGCACCTTCCCTATGTGATTATATTCTGCCAAACTCACTTAAAGCGTAATTTTCGCTTAAAGTATAAGGACCACCCTGCAGAGCACCTACTTAACAGCCTTTTAGAAGCACCGTCCAAACCTGATTTGCTTGAGCGTATGGACTACATATGCAATACATATCCTGAGACTAAATCCTGGCTAGAGGGAAAGAAACGGCCGTGGATCTTAAGTGCACTGACCCCGGAACAATCAAAGATACAGATTGAACACTGGACATATGCTCGGAAACATACCGGAATTAGTGAAAGTAGTCATTTTCAAGATAATCAAGGTGTTGGCCGGAAGCAGTCACTCCTGGCAGCTGTTTTAAAGTAAAAGTATATCCAAGGTAGATGCGGAGCATAGTTAATAATATACTAACTATATACTTAGATTGCGAAGGTTTACATTTGAGGCCTTTACTCAGAATAAGATACAGATTAAGGAGGGTATTCCACCTTCATGGAAAATCCAAACGAACGTTCAAAGGCGCACTAAGATTATTCGAAAGCAAAGTATGTTAAACTAAAGGGCTGGAGCCTGTTTAATTTCTCTAGCTAATTACTATATTATCCCTATTGCCCTTATTGTCCCTACTGTCCCTATTGTCCCTATTGTCCCTATTGTCCCTATTGTCCCTATTGCCCCTATGGTTCAACATGAACAGTGTATATGCTGTTTACATACCAGGCTAATACTATGCATAGATCAACAGCAAAAAAGGCAGCGAACCGCCGGCAGAAGAAGCCACACTTGCCATGGAATCAGGGAATCCATATGATACACCTCTTCAAAATACAGACGGGTGGCCATGCAGGACACTGATTCCCTATCAGTATCTAGCCTTAACACATGCTCGTCTTATGCCGGGCATGTACCTGCAAGTCAACGAACACACCCACTTAGCACTGTACAGAGTGTTGGTAAAGATAGCGTTATCGAGACCCCTGTTAGATCACCCGCTGTGTATATGCCAAACATAGACCCTTTAGAAGAGCGTTTAAAGGAGCTTGAGGGACTTAAGCGACGAAGAGATATGGTTGAGCGAATTGAGGAGCTTGAGGAAGAGGTAGAGGGGGGAAAGAAGAAGAAAAGGGAAACCCCTGCAAGTGCAGAGCATACACCTAGTAGATGTATAGTATGTTAAAAAGCCATTTCAATTCCCTAAACGATGGCTAGACTAGTATTTGCTCTACTTATTCCTAGACTCCATAATTTATCTCTAAAACCAACCGTGCATATGCCCTACGCGTCTCCGGCACCGACTCGGCAGCATCCTTCTTGGCGCGCGCCGGCTGCTTCCGGCTACCGGTGGCTACAAGTTCTCAGCAGATGTTTAGTATAAGGGGATGTGCTATACTTACCCTTGTGACCCTTCTTCGGTGGAGCACGCTTGCGCTTGGGGGCAGACGGTGGGGTAGGTGGCTTAGAGGGTAGTGGGGGAGATTTGCGCTGCATATACTCAGTATATTATAAAGAGCTTAGGTTCCAGGGGCACATGCCTTGTGACCAGAGACCTTACCCAGCCTCTAGGAAATATTAGCATACGCAGGGAATACGTAGAGTAAATACCCGGATCACATACAGGACGATGGAACTCAGTCCCAAACTGCTGAGCAAAGTCGTTATCTTCCTGGCTAGTGGTTCTTAGTTATATACTATGCATATAATACAGATATGCTCTACTCACGCCAGCTGCACGAGTGAAGTTACAGTAATCCTGAATAATACTGTACATAGGACCCTCACTAGCATACGTTAGCCCTACGCCCAACGTACACATATATATGTGCGGAGGGGAGGACATACCCAGGCTCCTTCACGTAACGGGCAGTTCTCCATCCTCTGCTAAGGATCCATCGCTTTAAAGCGCTGTCAATTATTAGCATATGCCAAGAGAAGCTACGTATCCACTAACTTTTCGCCCGCAATGCGCTCAGCCTGGGGAATGTTGGTGCGGAAGGGATTAAGAGCTATGAATCCTTAGCATCTGCTAGACCTATACAAGGAATAGACAACTCACTGGCACCGGGATGGGCGTTCCGGATGTGGCGGCGAAGCTATGGAATAGGTAACGCATAACAACGATGTGCTAAAAACGACCTACAGAATCTAGAAGACGGGCTGGCCACACATTTGGTTGCCATTGACTGCGATGTCGCATCTGCGAGGTTGTCAGCCCATGCTTAGCATGTGCCAGGCATGTTAATTACTTACACCATGCTATTAATACCTGACAGTCTTGAACCAGGAGTTGGGGCATCTGTAAATAATTAGCATATGCTGCACATCTGTGGGGCCCCATACTCTCGTTGTCCGCGGTGGTCACAGGTGTGCGGGGGTCGGGTGTGGGCGCGCAAGTGGGGTTTGGGTTCGGGATGGGACCTGCATATGTTAAGCACATGTTGTGAATATATTAAGTAGATACTCACCGTGAAGTAACCGTAGTCGGGGTGGGGTTCACCGCCCCAGCGACCTCTGGATTGTCAAAGTCTTCACGCGAAAGCTGCATTCTCTGCATATTGATGGTATATGCTGAGAACAAGGCCCCTAAACAAGAACTAAAATCATCAGTGTATTCTGACATGCAAAAAAAAAAGAGAAATTGGGTCACAGATTGGTAGTATATGCACTGGGTATGCAGAAAAGAAAGGGTCACACAAATGGTTGTAATTATATACTCTGGGCATACAGAAAGGAAAGGGGAGAAGGAGAGGTTTCAAGTCTTCCGGTCAAGGTATATACGCGCGGTATATGCCAAGAAGGGACATGCGATACTCACTTAAGAAGGGGAGTTTAAAAGAGAAGAAGAGAGAAAGAATGAAGAGAAAAAAAAAATTAGGTCTTCTAGTTCCAAAATAAATGCAAACGCGGCCAACATTTTTATTACCCAATTTGGGTGTAGGATCATTCACAGTGTGTTGCAAAATCTGCCTCTATTGTTTGATATAGTGAATATGTTGATTATATATATTGATGATGCAATGAATAATCTCACGCAGTTTAATATTTTGAGCATATGCTCAGCATATGCACCGACCGGGGACTGACGCTAGGCCAAAAGGTCAGCGTGGTCAAGCTACGCTGAAGGGATTCAACATGGTCTAAAAGGTACGGAAAATTTAATTTTAGACCACGCTGAGCCCATGCCAAAGAAAAGGCTCACCGTGGTCTAAAAAGGCGGTGGCGGAGGTGGCAGAATTTTAGCCCACGCCGAGGTTTTTTTAGACCACGGCGAGCTGGCACCCGATGAACAAGCGGCGGGAGGATCGATGTTCGGATTATGTAAGCTATAGTGGCCTTGTTGATGCCTTATCAATCACTAAGACGAATTTGGCAGCTCTACGGAGTACAATATAATTCTGTATTTTTTTGGTTTAATGTATGGCTTCTATTCAAAAGAATCTTGTGATGAAGATTACAACTGGAATTTGCTAAGCCCTAAGGAGTATCATGAAGAATACTCCTGGTGTGACGTGCGACGTATGGATATTCATCATACCTGTTCAGCGCTCATTGTTTTGGGGGCATAGAAGTTGTAAACTCTCTCCATTTAGACTTCCTACTGATATAGATTTCTGCCAAAGATTTGTCGAAGTATGTTTGAGTACGTCTAATGTTAAGGATGAGGAGGTGCAGTGTTGTAATTTTGCACCGTCCTAGGAGCCTCGGTACTGAGTGCCTACAGTTGAAACCAACTCAGAAAGCTGAGTCTTGATTCTATCATCTTTTATTTTTCTTGGGTAGAGGATTTAATCAGGATTGACATTTGACGTATCATTATAGACAACCCCTTTTCCATGCATAAGTTCTATACTAATAAAACACCATTGTGGCACTCTCTTCTATATCACTGTTTCCGAAGCTCTTACTTGTTGGCTCCTAAAGCTTTGCTCGTGGCTGTATAGGGTTTTTGGCATGCTTCCTCAATTGCTTTCGAAGCATCCAGAAGACCGAACCCCCCGCAACAGCCGGAGTAATGAAATACCCTTGGTATCCTGCAATATGCGCAGTAGATAAATGGCCAATGGTCCGATATGGAACGTCCAGATGCGGCTTTCCTTTTCTAGATTCTCGCAGCACGAACTGGGGCAGCAGTGCCTCGTAGACAAGGTTCCTATGGGAGAGCATCACTCACTTTGGGTTCCCGGTCGTGCTGCTGGAATAAAGAAGACATGAGTCTATCTTCCAGCGTCTTTGTATCAGTGACGCACTCCCAATCCAAGCAAATAGTTCCGCTCAGCGTGAGCTGTATCCCTCAGAATACGCTTATGCCCCATGCTCTCCAGGACAATGACCCTGTTCTCTGAGATTCCGCATTCGCGCGCCGCCAGCAGCACTTTCTCATGGTTCTCCAGACTGGTTACTATCAACCGACTTTTACACAGTTGAAATTGCTTTGTTAGTTCCAAAGTGGTCATGCCGTCGATGCAACAGTATACACGCCGCCCGCGGCAATGATCCGAAAAAAATACGATCGGCAGCAATATCTGGTTGGACGAGATACAGAGAACAGTAGTATCTTATCCAATGGTAGATTCACCAATCCTAAACTCCGTGCGAAAGACCTATGCGAGTCGCTTCATAATGGCTCGAGCATGGGCTTTGGTGACGTAGTTTGTCGGATCCGCCGCTTCTGTGTGCAGGATCGAAGTTTCCGTGGTCAACGATAGAGGTGAAACTGCAGTCAAATTAGCGAACGCCAGCAGGGTGTCTGTCGTGGTATATACTTGCCGAATATCAACGATTACAGATCGACGTTGGGCAAATCAATATCTTTCTCCGGTTTGTATAACATGTTTAACTCGGGTCTGTGCTCTATAATAATAATGTTAGCAAGTTTTTAGGACAACGCCAATGCTTATCGCCTTATCTACTGCAATGTAGAAACTAATATAGTGGAATCCAAAATTGCGGGGGGAAGCTTCGACTCTTCGTTGGCTGACGAGAATATGTAGTGTCTTTTCCATGGTAGAAACTCGGTCGCCGGCTATTTCCTGTTCAAAACCCTGTATGAAACATCCATTCTATTTCCGTTATTTGGATGGTGCTTTCGCTCACTGATCCTACTCGTTGCTATTGGTGAGAAAAATGCGGGGAAGTCCAAGGGGATTCAATCGGTCAGCGTGAAGGTATTCGCTTTACGAAACAATTGATGAACGATCGAACTAGAAGAGGAAAATATTATTTGTATATTTAGACAATGTATGTACGTATCCAACTCTACGTATACTGGAATGACTGTTGATTCTATCGTCAGGTGTCTATTGCATGATTGTCTGGGACACGAGAATCCATGATGATCAAGAGTCCATCAAGCTGGAAGAATATCCACCAATATCTATAATGCAGCTAGCCGACCTAAAGGCTGCCGTTCTGCCTGACAGCCCCAGAGCGTGCCTTTGGAGAAATAGAGGTTTCAAAGCCATTCACGCGACCGTAGACCCACTTGAGCATTATAGTGCTCAGAGCCATTACTAAGGCGCTCAGCACAAAGAGTCCAATGCGGCCTTCAAATGGAACCTGTTCAAAAATGGGATAAGGATACCTAGGCATGTAAGACAAAATAAAAGAAAGTAGAGAGCTATGAAGGACTACAACGTACCACCCATTAAAAGCAAAGCATCGTTCAATCCAGATCCAATAACCAAATGCAATTGTGCCGGACAATCCTAGAGCAGGCAAGACGGTTATAGTCCATGGAGGAGACAGAAGAAGGAGATCGATCAGGAGAACCACGGAGGGGATGGCATGGAAGCTGACATCTTCAGTTCGCACCATTTCATAAGTAAGTACCGGTGGAGACTGATGTCGCTTCGATGGTTCAACTCACCAGCATGCACAGGGAGCACAGCCCAACTAGGAACAACCAGACGCCTATCAATCTATTGAACAGTCAACCCAAGAAATTCAGCTACCAAACAATCTCTGGGTCACTGACTATGTGAAGACTCCAATAAAGAATGCTGATGAGCACTTCCATGGGAGTACTGCAAATAGAGAAAAGGTTTTTGACCAGGAATAGGCGAGTCGATAAGGTTACATCTGCCAACAGGCCAACAGCAAAGGTCAGAGTCGACAGGGATAATCCAATGACCGTCAGGTATTGGAAATGCCAGCCATATGCCTCATTACTAGGTGCCAAATCATTAGGCAAAAGAAGCCCACAGGATTAGGGGGAAAGCTTACGCGCGGTTAGGGTTGTCATGCATACTACATTAGATTATTCTTTTAGTCCAAGAGTCCAGCAAGATGGCCAGAAAGGGTAAGAGCCGAATATTCTGAACATTCTTTCTATATAGGCAAAATGGATAAAGCCAAACATAAGAGAAAAAAAAAAAATTTTAAAAATAAAATAAAAAATGGTGAAACGTACAATTTGAAAGACCAGATGAAGCAACTTAGGCCCACGAACTAAGAAAAGTCAGTTCGTCCGTTCAGGTATCTAAGCGAGGCAAAGCCTGTAAGCAAGGAATATACATGAACCAGGGCCGAGAATCCTCTGGAAGGACTCGAGACTTGTTGGAGCGGGTGCTTTCCGAGCAGACACTGGGCCATAGTGGAGGCGATGTTAAGCGAACCTCGAACAGAAAGAAAAGATTCCCATCGCAGTAATTAATGTAACCAGACAGGAAAGCATTTCGGCCGCCGACCCGCCGGAACAACTTCAGCCCGGCTTATCGGCTGACATAACCGCTCCACACGTGGCACGACAGCGATTGAGCGAGACGGCCGAATCGGACGCTAGCTTATCGGCGCCGTGATCGAGTGGTTCTTCTCCGCCGCTTCTCGTGTTTCGCCGTGGGTTTTAACTAAACTGGACTGCCTCGTCTGCTGTTGGTTGAGGTTCAACTTGCTACCTACAATCGATCGATCGATCGAACGGACGGACTGACGGACGCTGTGATACCCCTTGCACTTGCGCCTCGTCCCTGGTCACCGATCACTTAATATCCCGGTAACGAACCATTTCCCGAGTCCGATCTGGTCTCTCCACTTACCATGTCGAGTAACTACTAGTTTAAGACCTTATTTCCTAACGACAAACCAACAACTGACTAACTAGATACGTTGTACTGCCTACTCCCCTACGATCTCGCTTGCCTGAAGTTGAAACCAACTAAATCCTCTCCCGTGGGATTCCACACCTCGATGAATACGAATACCAGGTGTGGGTGTCTCGTTGATTATCGTTTTCTGTCTTCTTGGGTCAAGCCTTCGACCCGACGGAAAAAACAATCAGCATCAAGGGAAATTCCGCCAACCCCGTAAGAGACCGTCGTCCTCCGTCTGCATGGCGATCTCCTATTGCAAGGTCCATCGGAATCCCCTCATGTACCGAACGAGTGGTTCGGCTTATCGCTATATCTGCTTTTCGTCGTCCCTGTATTTGGCCAATCCCTAGTTCCAATGCCGCGTCCCCGACGGCCAGGTGCTCCTGAGCCTAAACGGAGATCTCGTAAAGGATGCTGGTAAGTACCTCTCTGTCTCAAGTATCTGCAGCATGGAACCCAGTATGCTGATCGAGATCCAGGCCGTGTAAGGCGCGTAAAATAAAATGGTACGTGCATCTCCGCCGTCCTGTCTGGTCTCTGAGCTGGACAACAACAACAACAACTACTACTACTACTACTACTACTACTACTACTACTACTACTACTACTACTATTCCTTTCAGTCACTGATACTCGATTGCAGTGGGGAAGAGAAGCCGTTCTGTCTGAATTGTCGGCGTCAAAATGAACAGTGCGACTATAGTATTCGCCTGAATTGGGGAGGGAGAACGAGGAGAAGATCTTCGGTGGATTCCCCCGGCTCCCAATCCAGTGGCCAGTCTGCACCGTTTTCCTTCGCTCTGTCGCCGCCAGATACACAACTGGACTCCGTCGACGCCGCTCAGCTGTCCGATTCCCCCGGTGCTTTGGAAGGAAGCAATGGACAAGGTCAGAATACAGAGAACTTGTTCTGGGAATCGGGATTCGCAAAGGAAATGCCGAGGGAATCTTCTTATCCTAGAGGGCTACATGATATTCAAGAATACCCGGCTGTTCCTGACAAGACTTTTAAAACTCCCCACTGTACACATGACAAGACTTCAGTAGAAATGAGCCCATTGT
Source organism: Aspergillus tanneri (assembly GCF_003426965.1). Lineage (NCBI taxonomy): Eukaryota > Fungi > Ascomycota > Eurotiomycetes > Eurotiales > Aspergillaceae > Aspergillus > Aspergillus tanneri. The sequence continues at coordinate 3,150,583 of NW_022984632.1, forward strand.
CCAGCGAAGCAGTCCCCGACTACTCGTCATCTATGCCACAGTCCCTAGACAACGTTCCTTACCCGTCACCGACGGACACTGGCTCAAGCATTGGTTCTTTTGCTACCCTTTGCTTCTCACCCGCAGCGATATCGCAACCAATTTCCTTTCTTCGAGAACCGACAGGCGTCTCCAAACAGCTTGTTCGCCATTCTCTGTCGGATGGTGGGGAATTATCCAGCCACCATGATGTTTGTGCGCAGTCTTCATCCACTATCGATACGGCAGACAGCTATGCCAGTTACAGTACCCAAAGCCCGTCGAATCTCCTTGAGGTTTTCAGCCCCTATCTAGGCAAACAGCGGATCTTTCCGCCGTCCGGCGTAGAGGGTAATCTCGCAGACCACCCGATTACTTCAACAGAAGACTTCCTCTCTAAGATCATGAACGATCCTCTCCAAGCCTCGGACAATTCCTCCTATGACCATGTTGGAGAAGACACCTCTCCCTATCTTGAATACGCCTGTGTTCACATGAAGCCCAATGAGCCCAATTGCCCCACTTCTTCTCAAAGAAAATGGCACACCTACCTTACCAGTGTTACAGATAACTATGGTCTAGATTGTGGTCGCCCAGACTGGGACTTAAATCAGAATGACGATCACTCTGCTATTGACATCAATTATGCGCTGGATCTGATTCACCCTGAAGGGGCATGTCTTCCTGCCTCCAATTTAAGCGGATCACAAGAAAAGGACGTGAAACAGAATAGTTTGGATTGCACCAGTTGTGCTTACTATAAATTCCCTGTGCCTATAAACATCCCGCGGTATCTGTCACCATTGCCGTCGACTCTAGTTCAGAATCCCATTAACCTGATGTATTTCCACCACTTTCTCAACCACACAGCTAGAATGCTGTTTCCGCACGACTGTGGGAAAAACCCTTTTGTGTCGGTGCTGCCAAGTAGTAAGCTTCCATTTCCATCTCCATCTTTCTATCCTGCTAACAGCTCAGTGGCGATTGGGGACTCCAATCTTTTGAACCTAATGCTAGCATACTCCGCCAGTCATCGTGCCAGATATTTGGAACACCCTGAACCTGCCAATCGAATTGCCCACTGGGTTAGCAGCGTCTTTCCAACCTTGCGTTTGGCACTGGAAGATCCGGACAAGAAAGTAACTGACAATCATCTTGCGGCGGCCATTATGCTGCTCTCCCTAAAGATTGTTTCACCCAGCACTTTCGAAGTGCCCATCCCCTGGCAAAGCCATCTTAAGTTGGCTCGTGACCTCTTCCTAGCACGTCGAGACCAGATGACATACTCTGGAAACCGTGTTGGCGCATTTCTTATACGCTGGCTAGGGTATCTGGACATCATGGGGACTTTGTCGTGCCGACACAGTGAACCTCCATTACTTGAATATCATTATTCGCTGAACACATGCTGCATGGGGGATGACTACGACGAATTCTGTGTCGACTGCTTTACAGGATTTACGCCTCGCACCGGTTTGTTTCTAACACGACTTGGAAAATTGGTGCACCGATGTGACAACGAACAATTTGATGAGACGGGCGCTTTTGTTCCCGGGTGGGCACCCTCAGCAGACATCATCTTTGAGGCAGAGACATTGCTTGCAGACCTTGATGTCCTTCACATGCATGTACATGCGAACGGGAAACATTTTCGCAACTCAATGTCTATGGATATCATTGCGATGGATCAGGCCTTCCGCTACGCAGGGCTGGTACACCTCCATCGCCGAGTGCTCAGGACATCCCCATTTTCAACGTTGGTTAAGAGGGCCATGGACGAACTATGGAGAGCATTGGTTCTAATCCGATCAGGATCGTCCGCGGAGGTCGGAGCCCTGTTTCCGCTGTTTACGGCAGGATGTGAGTCTCAAGATTTGGAGCAAAGGGTGGAGGCGCAGACGCACTTTGAGGTTTTGGAACGTACAGGCTTGAAACAGGTGAGTAATACGGTGCGTCCCCCAAAAGACTGGATGGCTGACCTGTTGGAACAGATCCAAAATGCACGCACACTAATGCAGCGATGTTGGACTGAAAACTTGCCATGGATTGCCTTAGCCCAGGGAGAGTTTTTGGGGTAGGTCAAAAGACACTGCATGTCATTTTTCTTGAGACGCCTCCCCTCACTCCACATTAAATAACGTGAGAGTAAATACCCTACAGACATATGGCAAAAACAACAACATACTAGCAGAGCTCCTCAAGCCAGTTATAATGTTTTTAATTGGCTCATCCATTATTTGTTGTACTTTAAGTAATCCAAATGGCTTCTACATTCTGGTTAAAATGTCCTTCTGTATCACGCTAAAACATTGCACAATCAGAAGCACTCACTGAAGTGTATCTTTCTTGGTATGTAGTTATTATATTCTTTTTACCTACTAAGACAGACGTAACTCTCTACACCTAGGAAAAGTGAAACTTCTTAGTACGTAGCCACCAGTGGTATATATTACCTCATTGTTTCCAGTAACAGTCTTCCTTTCAGCAACCAGTTATTTTGATTCACATTGCCCACTATCAGTGTCCAATAAGATCAGGAAGCTTTCGCTCACCATGACCTCTCTATCGTGGGGCTGCCACTACTCTGTGCGGCTTGGACCCGCGTATACAAAAGCATTCCCTGCCACAGGCTTTTCTTAGAGCTTCAAAGCCTATAAGTAGACAGCTCGTAACCTTTGAGTTCACTTTCATATCGCTCTGCTTTTCAACGATCTCTCAGAGTGGCTTTGCTCACTCTTTCATAATATTGGCTGTCTCTCAACTGTCAGTGATCACGTCGTCTGGTTTCCCAATATGGAAGGGCGTGCTTCTGGCCCCGCCGGTGATTTTGTCATTGCAAATGCTCTTCCTGTCTTGCTTCTTCCTGCACTCATTATCTTGATTATTTACCTTGTCGCCCCCCGTATCGAGGTTCGTTTCATCACTATGGATGGAGCCCCAAAGCTGTCCGAGTCCCTGTCTGAGTCCGACAGCACCCTTCGCTCTGAGATGGGCACGCTGACTTCATCGAAGAGTGTTGTGTCTCCTACCCCAAAGCCACGCCACGTTTCGAATATTCTGGACAGCCATCTGGACGACATCGACGTGCCTATCCTGCAGCCGGAGCCTACAAAACGAGTGCCCGTTGGCAGGAAGACAAAGGAGTTAGAGGATTGTGCTGGTAAGCTTCAGATGGCAAATTCTGCTGCGCTGCTGGACGACGCACTCGATAACCTCATGATTCCGGTCCTGGAGCCCAAACGAGTAAGTCCCGTCATGTTTATTGCTTCACCTACCAAATTATCCCCGAAAGACTTGGCTAACGCGTTTTGTCTTCCCCTCGGAAAGAAAATGGCCAGAGCAGTCGTCAGTTCAGATGGTAGCGGACTCCCGAAGGTCATTCCATGGGATGGGACAATCCACTGGGCACTGAAAGGGTGCAGTGTCTTTGATAACTATATGGAGGAGCGCCAAGCCTTTACCTATCGCCCCAACATCCTTTCGCAGCAGCCCGTGAATGGCCTCTGGATGTTCCAGTATGGTGTGCGATACATCCCGTCCGTCAGAGAGACCAACTGCTACCGGACGGTACGCATCGAAGACCTCCCTGCCAGTATGACACTCAACCAGGTACTGGCTGCCATCCAGGGAGAGATTTATTGCGCTCGTCTCCTGAACACTCAGCCCATCACTGGCTCTAACACTGCGATCATCACGTTCATTTTCCAGGTAGAGGCTATCCGATTCCTGAAGGCATCGAAGCAGGGTCTGCAATTGGGACTTGTTGCAGCCAAGGTGATTCCTGTGCACACCCCAACCTATCCAATACCTGCAGATATGGAGCGTATGATCTTTAAGGAGGGGTATAGACGCTGCCTCTGCGTTTCTGGTGAGCGTGGAATTCGCAAGGAGGTCATCTCCCAATTTCTGATGAACTCTCCGCATGCCAATTTCATCGAAAGTGTTCAGAATGGCCACGTCTCTGACGAAGTTCACATTCATTTCCATTCGGTTAAAACCGCAGCGGCAGCCTACACTCTTCTGAAAGGCCACCCGATCTTCTTTGACTACAAATTTCGATTTTTGAGACCACTTCGCTTGTTGAAGCCAGCACCACTTCGGAGCCAATCTCCAGCTGGACAGCCCAGAAAAAACCCTCGGATCGGGATTTGAGATTAGGTCTTGGGTTTTTTTATTTTTATTTTTATTTTTTATTTTTTCCCCCAAGAGAGTCTTGTGTTCTAATGGCTCCGGTCAGGGGTGTAATCCGGTTCTTTTCAATCCTCTTTTGAATTGTTGTTGGACATGAGCCAGATGCATGGAATGTTTTTACCTAGGTAGTTGTCATCAATGAAATTCAACGCCAGAGGGTAGATATTGGAGAGTGATCAATACAAACAGGATTACTGGTTTCTTTAACATAGTATATTGGCTCCCTAAACAAATTCCTATACATCTCCATAAGCTGTTTACTAAGGCAGCCTAGGCATTTCAAATACTAAGTACGTGAAGCTGTACTCAATCAGAAGATAATTTAATATCTAGACTTACATTTCTGCAGTTGCTTCATATTTTACAAGTACAGAAGATATTCACCATCTGCAATTATAACAGCTAGTCTACATAATACCTAGTTCTCCTTTGCAGTCTGGTAGGTACACATGGGCCAATTGTGCATGAGCTAATACTAAACCATTCTTATTCTTGTTTTGACTGTCAATTTTTAACTAATTAGGCAGGCGGAGTATGGGGGCAGATCAGGGGTTCAAATATTTTTCGTCCCACTGTAGTATGACAAACTTAATTTCAATTCCACCGGCGCTACAGCCAATAAAAAAATTTCCCCGCTGAAGATCTTCGTGCTTGTAACCCATTCGGGAATGGCAAGCGGGAATCCTGGCCCCCGTGGAATCCATTAGGTACTAAGTTAATGATCCATCGATGGCATTTGGAATTGCCAAATAGGAGACGCTATTATTCACAGCCAGATCAATTACAAAGCAAAATGAGCCCTTGCCCTTCCTCTTTCGGCGGGACACCCACCCCCGCGGGGTTGGTCTTGGCATTTCTAGCAGGGATGCTTTGGTCTGCAATGCGACCAGCCAATCACTGCGGCCTTTCTTCTATGATCCCTGTATTGTTCTCCGGAATAGGCGAGGATCATCTCTGCAATTTCCTCGAAAGAGTTTGGGTTCGACTTCGTGTCTACGGTCGCCCATTTGCCGATGCTCCGGTGATCCATGATGATCTAAGAACTTCCATAAATTGAGCTCTTGCCCTCCGCTGGGTCTGCTCGTTATTCTCAACGTCAACCGAACCTCTTCTTCAAAACGTATCATGGCGGACGAAAAGCCAACTGCGGAGAGTTTATCGAAGCCTTCCGACGTGGAGAGGGTCTCTCATTCTCCTGAGTTCCCTCCCAATTCTAAACTCGATCTATTTGAAGACCCGGATGAGGGCCTAAGTGAGGAGGAAAAGGCCAAAATTGTACAACTATGGCTGTGTTAATTCCTTTGGCTAACAAATGCTGATGTCATCGTCAGGACCGTGCCTTACTCTGGAAGCTCGATCTACGATTGATCCCTTGGCTCAGTTTACTTTATCTCATATCTTTCTTGGATAGGTGCTTATTTCTGATCGGCGACATGAATGTCTCATAAATAACCCCGCTGCTGACAGCCCGCCAACAGAACCAACATCGGCAATGCGAAACTCGCAGGCCTGCAGGAGGACTTACATATGTCTAACAACCAATACAATGCCTCTCTGACCATCTTTTTCGTCTCCTATTCGGTCTTTGAGCCTTTGACCAATGTGTTGCTCAAGCGAATGCGACCCAGCGTTTTTATCCCCATCATCATGATGCTCTGGGTGTGTAATGCAATCCTGTTTCTGCTACCTTCTGCTCTGATCCTAACTGTGCACTTCGATCATGTAGGGAATCTGCATGACATGTATGGGACTAGTGCATAACTACGCCGGTCTCATGGCGGTACGTAGCGCGCGTTCCTTCTATTTATCACTCGGCTTCCAAACCGACCTTTCGATCCTCGTTCTGACAGTCAACATAGGTGCGATGGTTCCTGGGCCTGACCGAAGCGGGTCTTTTCCCCGGCGTGGGCTACTTCTTGTCGTGTTGGTACAAACGATCTGAATTTGGAGTTCGCATGGCCATCTTCTTTTCTGCTGCGGCCCTAGCGGGCTCCTTTGGCGGCCTTCTTGCGGCCGCCATCGCCTTGATGGATGGAGTCGGAGGAAAGGCCGGTTGGTCCTGGATCTTTATCTTGGAAGGGCTTGCAACAATCATTGTCGGAGTTCTGTCGTTCTGGATGGTCTATGACTTCCCAGACGAAGCCAAATTCCTGTCCGACGCAGACCGTAAGCGGGTCCTTCGCCGTCTTGCAGCGGACCAACAAGCCAGTGCAGGATACGAACAGTTCAAGATGGCATATTTCTGGAGCGCTCTCAAGGACTGGAAAACTTACACTGGCGCCATGATCTATATGGGTGCAGATGCTAGCTTGTATGCGTTTTCGCTATTTGTTCCCACCATTATCAAGGAGCTAGTAAGTCGATCTCGAAGTGAATCTAATATCTATCATACTGACGGTCACCCAGGGTAGGATCAATGGGCTTCTGGTTCACTTCCACGACACATGCTAATCTAAACAACAGGATACAAATCAATCAAGGCCCAGCTCCTTAGTGTGCCTCCGTACGCTGCCGCCGCTGTTGTGACCGTGACAGTGGGCTTTATTGCCGATCGCACGCGACAGCGCGGGATCGCTAATATTCTGGTGTCTATTGTCGGCATCGTTGGCTTCTCGATGCTGATTGGGGCCCCATCACCAGGAGCGCGATACGCTGGGACATTCTTGGGTGCCATGGGGATCTACCCTGCAATTTCCAATACGATTTCCTGGGCTAGTAACAACACTGAAGGTAGGACGCTGCCCACGATATTGCACTCCTAGGTACCTAGCGTGGCAAGAGATTGCTAATAATTGATTTGTTAATAGGAGTCTACAAGCGAGGAGTCACTCTGGGCATCGTCATTGGCTGGGGTAATCTGAACGGTATCGTCTCCTCCAACATATACCGTGACAAGGATAAGCCCAAGTACTATCCAGGGCATGGCACGGTGCTTGGATACCTGGTGGTCTTCCTGTTCGGTGGGTCGTTGGTGCAATACGTTCTCCTGCGACGGGAGAATGCGAAGCGTCGACGTGGCGACCGCAATCATTGGGTGGAGGGGCTGAGCCAGAGTGAAATCGAGCTTCTGGGAGACGAGAGGCCGGATTTTATATATACACTGTGATCTTGTTAGGAGACAAGTTGTAGAGTATAATCAGCATTACCTGTATAGTTTATAGACAAATCCAATGCAGTGTTTCCGCCTTTATGTACAGCCGAGCCAAACACACGGAGAAAACTGTAGTCATGCTTCATGCAGTCATCAATAATATCCAAGTCTATCCAGTCTATTCACTCCCCTAGCCAATACAAATTCACAATATCCTGATCCTTCTTAGGCCCTTTGACGACATGTCGACTCGACCAACTCACCACCTCGCCTGACTCCCGCCGGATCCGAAACGCATACGCCGTATGATACATATCATTAATGCAGAGATGGTTCCCGCGCGCTCTGACCACCGTCGTCGACGACGACGTTGACAACCTATCATTATTACTATTCTCCCGCGGTGGAATAGGCGCCTCGACGATCAGAGGCTCCTTCTCATTATCTTTCCATTTTTCTCGGGAAGAAGAAGAGGAGGGCTCATCCAGCACAAACTCATGAAACAAATAATCCGGCTCCGGTTCCGGTTCTTCATCATCCTGTATCTTTGTCCCCTGCACCTTTGCAAACCAAACACTTATCCCTCCGGTGTCGCTCATCCGCCAGATATATTTCTTCGTGAAGCGGAGTCCCACCCCGACTCCCACGCCTACCGTTGAGGGCATGGTGCCTTCCTCGCGATAGACCATGTCTGCGGATCTATCGACGTCTGGGTCTGGCTCTGGATCCGGGTGACGTTTTGAGTGTGCATTAGAGGTCTGTGTGCGCAACGGCGTAAATGTCGCCGTACCGTGGAGGTTGCCTTGGATGTCTTGCGTATTGGCGCTTTTCAGAATGCGGTGGAGAGTCCATCGTTGGGGGGTGCGGCAGAGAGAGGCGAAGATCTGCGCTAGGGGGCACATTATCAGTTGTTCTTGGTGGTGGTCTGGCATTTTGGAGGTAGTTATTAGATTGACATTGTGGCGGTGGATAGAAAAAGGGTTTGTCATCATGTAGTGGGGAGGCGTGAGGCGGGAATGAGGTGGATTATTGTAATTTGGATGGAGATCGGGAGGGTCCACTTGGACCATCACATTTCTGCATTTTTCTAGACACCGAACTGTTGTATAAATGCAATTTGGTTAATTGGATAATAAATATAATAGAAGATGCTTGGAATACTTGTGTTTAGTTATATGCAAGATATATTTAATATTGTGTGCTTCTGTCAATGTCTAAAATATGTAATGCATTACCCGTTAGTGTATAGATTGAGCCTTTCATAATAATTAGGTCATACTAGGGTAACTGAAGACTTTTCTCTTTTTTTACTTATAAAAAGCTAAATATCTTCTATTAGAGACAATGCAGTGCATTACTATTAGCACACTATCTACTCTATCCTGGTTATGATACTATATAGCTTACAACCACCATATCTAGGAGGGAAGCAAAACTGATCCAGTAGCAAGTGTAGGCAATTAGGCGTAGGCCTTAACTGTAGATACATACCGCTGCTTTGTCGTGGTTGGCGCTTCTCAACAGTGATCAGTGATTTATTCACTTACCTTGCGTCAGATTTATCCCCTCTCCCAACTCTCTGTCGCTCTCTCCTCATCTCTTCCTCGAATCCATCCTTATTTGTTTACTGTAGTTCTGTCTACCATCTGCTATCTTTTTCCATATAGTATCATCATCGCCGATCTTGTGAACCCTATTCGCCCTACATACCTTTGGTGCATGGAATGTCTTCGGACATGGATCCAAAACAATAATGTCTACAGAGATAAGTCGTCCGTGGTCGATTGCACCTTCGATAAATAGCGTCGGTCTCGTGTCGATAGTGCCCTAGGAAGAACTCGTCTTGTGAGACGGTATGTATCCGAAAAGTGATTAAACCACGTCATACTAATGGGCTGGTGAGACTGCAATGGGCATACTGGGGATGCTAATGACCTATTGTGGACGGCTGGTTTTTGGAACCCAGTGATACTAACGACAAGGATTTAGTATGTCAAACTTACCATCCCGGCTTCGACGGCTTACCTTGAGCTTTGCACTGCCTTTGAGAATGCCGAACAAAGCCCACCGACACCGCTACATTTAACTACTGCAAAGAAGAAGGCCGGTACGTATACACAGGATCAGGTCCAGCAGGAAGCTCGCTGACGATACTCCGGATATAGGCGGAAAATATGACACGTTCTATCAGGCCAGATGGCTCTCGTACTTGATGATGATGAAGAAGATGATGATGTCGATGATCAACTGCTTCGTCTCCTCCCTGGGACCCGATCGACTTGGACGAAATTAGAAGGTGGTGCATGGGTCCGAAAGGGTAGTCCATAGGGAGGAAATGCTGAGGAAATGGGAGGATTTACCTGCTGTATGCAGTTGTTTCATTGGAATTTAGCCACTGTTTTTACTATGATTCCAACATTCATTGGTGATGCGTCACACATTCGCCATATCCTCCCCAGCAACACACTGGCTGAACGCGGAGGGGCAGCTTCTCCATTGGACCAAGCAATAGTAGTTCCCTTCAAATTATCGACCTGATAAGCCTGGTAAGTGATGGGGCAGTTGGGAAAAGATTGACGAGCAAGTACACGGGTAGGTAGATGTTATACAGAAAACGGGAGTACGATTGATCGGCTGGTGTAGAATTGACCAATTGTATCGAGGGCGGCGATCTGATCGCATGTCTGGATAGAGGCTAAGGTGTGTCTAGTCTGACGGCTGCAAATTGATTAAAGCCACAGCTAGTCAGGAAGTCGAGGTTTGAAGATGATTGAGAAGACAAGAGGCCTGCGTGACATAAACCGGAACCTGCCGTATGAAAGCAAGGTAATCTCGTAATCTGGGGGTCCTCACACCATGTCCAATATAGCCTGTAAAATTTGACCTATCATGCAATAAACCATTGTTCTAGAGTTTAATGGTGCATCCTGCCGTTAGGATGAAAAGAAACCCTCGGTGACGGACGGACAGAGTTTGGATAGGTCGCATTCAGACCCGCCAAGTGAGTGAACAGCTCATGCGGCTGATAAAATAGCCCACGGGAGAAGGTTGATAAAGTTGGCGACACACTCCTGGATTGATCAACCATGCATCGAAGATCAGGATAGGGCCGGTCCGTGGATCCTGTCCCGGTAACAGGCTGACTCGACAGGCACGAGCGAGAGGTTCAGATAGAATCAGCGCTGGGGAAGGAAACAAAGGGTCGTCCTGCCAGACTGTTGTACTGTACAGCTATAAGAGTCGTAGTAAAGGCCTTCAGGACCAAGAAGAATACTATCTAAGCCCACAGTAGAATTCAGGCGATCGGATTAGTAGATAGTAATGGCTATTGTTGCTTGGTCGATGGGTCATTCTGACATGGCAAGTGCCATGCATGCGGAACACCGCAAGCGGATAACGGGTTAACTACAACGGAGGGGTAGGTTTCATCATGGCTGAGACAGGAGCCATGATGGGAATACCCGGCGCATTCCTGAGATCGGAGAATGATCAAGATCTGTGCAGGACAGCCAGGAATGCTCGCCATGTGGTGATGTCGAGAATGATGATAGAATATGGCAATTGCTGTCAGGGATGGTAGAATGAAAGGAATGACTTCCATCTTGAGTGAGAGACGACATGTGATGAGTAGCGTCCTGAGGCACTGCATTGATGCAACCCCAAGAGTCCCCCGTTTCCCCTTGCGGCCGCAAGCGGAACTGAAACTGGTGCTAGTAGCAGGGATGTACCGGGGACCTCCCATTGTATGGCCATGCACACCACCAGCCAAGTACGCCTGACTAATTAGCTAGCGGCCTAAACTAAAGGAACTAAACGTTCACCGTTGGCTGTCTCGACCGTGCCCGAGACCCTCTTCGTTCGTTTCGGTCCTTCTTTTTCTCCCCTCTTCTTCATTTCGTCGTCCGTCTTAAAACTACGGGGTTACGCTCGCTTTTTATCCGCCATCTCTTTCGTCTCCTGAACCTTGTCTGCGCGATTGATTCAATACCCCTCCGGTCGCTCGTTTATATCCCTCGCTCTCCTTGTTCCCACCTCGCCTGTCCCTGGATAATGGTGGGCCTTCTGTGAGCTTGTTCTCCACTTGTCCATCAGTCTCTCCCAGACGTTCTTAGACAGTCGTCCTCCTCGTTGTCATGGTGCGTTGGCCTTTTATGGCTTGCGCCCCGCGATTGGCCGCCGTCCAGTCGACTTCACAATTCCTCTCTCGCTTCTTCTTAATCTCCGTCTTCCTTATTTTGTCCACGACCATTCTCGCTGCAGACTCCGATTCGGATACTTCCCTTCTGCCTTCCGCCGCCTCCGCTTCTTTCCCCCAGTGCGGTCTCTCATGCTCGAATCTTAAGCAAGCCCAGGATGGCTGCATCCCTCCGAAGGCCCCGGCATATGGTCACGCGACCTATGTCTCGTGCTTTTGTCAGTCCGGCCTACTTTCCCAGCTCCATAATTCTGGCGACCGAACCTGCGACGACTCCTGTTCCAGCCCTCCCGACCGCTCCTTGCTGCAGAAATGGTATAACGACTTTTGTTCCTCTGGCGGACAATCAAAGGCAGAGACAGCGTCCACGCCCGCCCAGAAGGACTCTGCCACCTCGACGACTACGGCCAACGCACAGGCTCAGGAGGCGGATCCTGCTCCTCCATCATGGTAGGTGATTGATATATGTGATGATTCCGTGGGTTATTGGAGTCTCGCGTCATTGACTAGTAGTCTTGCAGGTGGTCATCTCACTACCAATGGGTGATCATGGTGATCGTCCTCATCATCGGATTCAGCCTTATCGCAGTGCTGAGCGTGTGGCTGAAGCGCCGGCACGATGCAAAATATCCCAGCCTCTATCACGCCGCAGGCACGGGCAGCACCGACAGTGGACTGCTTTTCAATCGCCAGTCAAACGCCGCCACCCCTAGTCCCGCTCCTGGTCAACCGGCACCCCTGGCCCCAGGCCAATTTATGCCTATTGGTTACGCTAATCCGGACTCGGCTGCCAGCAGTTCTCGCACCGATATTGCGGCTCCAAATCGGCCCAGTCGAACGCCGTCGCGTTTGCAGATATCCTCGCAGCCCACGGATGAAGGCAACGTTGAGATCCGAGAAGTGACCCGGTGATGATGAGTTCCTATTATTTGTTTTCTTTCTTGATTGAAAAAGGTTTTTTTTTTTTTTTTTTTTTGGGGTTCTTTTTTTTCAACCACGGTATACGGACACCATCCACACGAGGACAATTCAGGTGGAACGGCTCGTCGAAGCACAGAGTGGCACTGATGATTATGCCTCTCATGGCTGCTATTGCTGGCTCTTTCTCTAAATCACCTGCTAATATTGCATATACTGGGCGTTGTGTGTTCATGGTTCTCTTTTGAAAGATCTATCACATACAGTTAATTTTTTTCTGTGCAATTCCACCGCATGGCGTGTGTGTGGGTGAATATTTATTTTTTGTTTCCTGTCTTTAGGTCCTATTTGAAACTGGTAGTATTTTATTTTCGCTGGGCCGTTCGATTGCTCGGCGCCCTGCAGATTGGACATGTTCTGCTGACATGATGGATGATATTGACCAACAAGGGCAAAAAAAGATAATGAATTCTTGGAGGCAGAATCGCCCTCCTGCGATCATTTATTTACTTATATTTTGACCTGTCTTCGTAATTAAAACGAAAAGTTTAGGTTTTACTATATAATACACTCTACATATGTCAAAAGTCAGAGTACGCCAATATGAAAAACGTCCAAACTTCCATTGTCATTCTCGCCCAGCATAGGTTAGAACGAGAAACATCATGACATAGTAATACTGACGATTTTAATATCTTGCTCGGGCTTTTCCTTGTAAGTCTTGGTATTTTCGATCTTATGCACCACATCGAGACCCTGGACAGCCCGACCAAACACAGTGTGTTTGTTGTCCAACCAGGGCGTCTTTTCCGTCGTGATGAAAAACTGGCTGCCGTTGGTATTCGGTCCCGCATTCGCCATGGACAAGGTGTAAGGCTTGTCGTGCTTCAAACTGGAGAATTCATCCTCGAACTCCCCACCCCAGATGGACTCGCCGCCCGTTCCGTCGCCCATAGGATCACCGCCCTGTATCATGAATTTGCGGATCACCCGATGGAAGATGGTATTGTTGTAGTAGCCATCGCGCGCATGGGTCACGAAATTCTCGACGGCTTTGGGCGCGGCGGATGGGAAGAGACGTAAATGGATGTCGCCCATTGTTGTGTGGAGGATGGCGGACGTGCCGAGTTCTTTAGTCTTCTGGGTAGCTGTCTCGTGGCCGCCGGTAGATTGTGTGGGACGTTCGTTCTGGACGTCGCGCGAGGATTTAGAAATCTCGGTCTCGTTGGTGAACAGGTAGAATCGGATCTTCGCAAACCCGGTGCTGATCAGGATCGGGTCTCGCTCTTCGGCTTCCTGGAGGAGAGGGTTCGAACTGGCGGCCATGGATACGGTCACTACACCCTTCTTCTGCGGTTGGCCCTGATACATGGCAAGGTTAAGCGCCCGGAACGGTTCGTCTTTCGCGTAAACGCGAACCACGCGGTTCGTGTACGTGTTGATGCATTTGACGCCGTATAAAGAGCCGTAGAGAATGAAATGCCCCGACTCGTCGAAGATGACATTTACCCGGGGCTTAGTTATTGGGTTTTCGAGTTCTCGCTCCACTGCCAGCCGACGGCCAAATTCCAGTTCGTCTAGCTGGTAGATGGCCGTGCCGGCTTGTTGCATGTCGGTCAGAGTGGACAGTGATTCATCGTATTTGCGGTGCAGCTTGCCCGTGGGGAAGTCAAAAACTCGCACTTGGCGATCTGGAAAGGAGAATGTGGCGAATTGCTTGCCCGACGGTGAGATGGTCAGGGATGTTGGGACCGACTTGGCCTTTTTGAATTCGAAGAGGTTGGTAGATGACTTCAGTTCGAAGACGTTGTCGGGCTTCTCAAAGGAGCCATCGCCTGCTCGCCAGTATTCGATCATCCCGGATTCGTCGGCCGAGATGACACAATCGTAGGCGTCGTTGAACGCAATGGCAGCGACGGGGTTGCGGTGGATCGACTTGACCGTGTGTAAGGGAGTGACATTCTCACCGCGCCCATCGAAGACCTGAATCGCACTGCTCTCTTCGTCCGTTACCGCCAGCAATGGCAATGATGCGCCTCGTCGATGCACCCAGCAAACATAGCGCGGAGTCAAGTCGAGTGTGATCATGGCCAGTAAATCTGCGATAAGATGCTGTTAGCACTCCCGACCCTCCATAGGATATACTGCACTGGAGTACCAAACGTGATGACATCAAAGATTTTGACCGTTTTGTCGGCTCCCGCTGTCGCAAAGCTCCTTCCATCGGCGCTTACACTGACGCTCCTAATCTCGGTGCTGTGAGCGCGGAACTCCTTGACGAACTCGATGCCGACCGCCATCTTTTTCCAGAACTTAACAAAACCATCAATTGACGAGGTGATCAGGAAATCGGTGTGTGGAGACATGGTCACAAAGGATAATTGGTCCTTGTGCATAAGGGATTTGGAGTATCTCGACGAGGTGGGCAGCGCATTTACGTAGACCTTCTCGAAGGGGAGCTTTCGCCGTTTTTTCTTTGGCGCATCGGCAGAGGGCAGGGCAGGTCCGAAGTCATCATCCGAGGACGACTCATTTCCTGGCATGAGAGTTGTCAGTTCCTCCTTGTACGGCCTTGGGGGAGTTGGAGCGTCGGGTACCATTGTCGTCGTCACCCTCGACGGCGGAATGCCGTCTCTTCGTCGAGAGAGGCTGAGATTGGTCGTCTTCAGCGGCCATGATGAAATGATCCCGCACGAGGGGCGGAAACCAAGGATATTTGAACGGTGGCCGAAGGGAGGTTGAGAATGGATTTCAATGAATAAATGAAGCCGCGCAGGCGGTCTGCAGGAGCTCGGGCCACATCGCGAACTTTTCTGGACGTCCCGAATCCTCGTCTGTTCGGTCCAACTCCCCTGAGCTACCAGTCCTCCAACCGACGGTAGCTATCCTTATTTTTGATTGCTATTTATCATGGTAAGGTGTTTGATACTGTTGACATCGAGCTGGTCCTCTGACTGACACCCCTCCAGGCATCTTTCGCCAATCCCACGCAGATCTTTGCGGACGATGTCACCGAAGAGAAAGGCGAGAATGCCCGTCTTTCTGCCTTCGTTGGTGCCATCGCCGTTGGTGACCTTGTGAAGAGTACTCTGGGGCCGAAGGGAATGGATAAGATTCTACAATCAGCGTACGTGGATGGTCGATGTTTAGAGTGACAGAGTGCGGGGCTCCCATGGTGGGCAAGATACTGATTGAGAAACAATGCAGGTCGACCGGAGAAATCCTCGTAACAAACGACGGGGCGACGATCCTCAAAGGGATCGCTCTCGATAACGCTGCGGCCAAGGTGCTGGTGAATATCTCCAAAGTCCAGGACGACGAAGTCGGTGACGGCACGACATCTGTCACGGTGTTGGCGGCAGAGCTGCTGCGTGAGGCGGAGAAGTTGGTGAGCCGCAAGATCCATCCTCAGACCATCATCGAGGGTTATCGTATAGCCAGCCGAGCCGCTCTGGAGGCCCTGGAGAAGGCTGCTGTCGACCGTAGTGCCGACCCGGAGGCCTTTCGCAAAGACCTCCACGCCATTGCCCGAACCACCCTAAGCTCGAAGGTTCTGTCCCAGGACCGTGAACATTTTGCCACCCTTGCCTGTGATGCCGTGCTGCGTATGAAAGGCTCGACCGACCTCAGCCACATCCAGATTATTAAGAAGGCGGGTGGGAAGCTCAGCGACTCCTATTTGGATGAAGGCTTTATCTTGGATAAGAAGATTGGCGTGAATCAGCCGAAGCGCCTTGAAAATGCCAAGATTCTGGTGGCCAACACCGCTATGGATACAGATAAGGTGAAGATCTTCGGTGCTCGGGTGAAGGTTGAGTCGACGGGCAAGCTGGCGGAACTGGAGAAGGCAGAGCGTGAAAAGATGAAGGCCAAGGTTGAGCGGATCAAGGCCCATGGAATCAACTGCTTCGTGAACCGTCAGTTGATCTACAACTGGCCGGAGCAACTGTTCACGGAGGCCGGCATCATGTCTATCGAACACGCCGATTTCGACGGAGTCGAGCGACTGGCCCTGGTCACCGGCGGTGAGATAACCTCGACTTTCGACGACCCCGAACAGGTGAAGCTGGGCCAGTGTGATGTCATCGAGGAGGTCATCGTGGGTGAAGACACCCTTATTAAGTTCTCGGGCGTGGCTGCCGGTCAGGCATGTACCATCGTCCTGCGCGGTGCCACGGAGCAGCTTCTTGATGAGGCCGAGCGCTCTCTCCATGACGCCCTCGCCGTGCTCTCGCAGACTGTGAAAGACCCCCGCGTGACGCTGGGTGGCGGCTCTGCGGAGATGGTTATGTCCAAGGCCGTGGAGCAGGCCGCGCAGAACACCACGGGCAAGAAACAGCTGGCTGTCGATTCGTTTTCGCATGCCCTGAAGCAGTTGCCTACGATTCTGGCTGACAATGCTGGTTTGGACTCCAGTGACCTGGTGACGCGACTACGGCAGGCGATCAACAACGGCATGACTAGCTCCGGACTGGACCTGTCCCTGGGCGGCGGCATTGCCGACATGCGCGAGTTGGGCGTGGTGGAAAGCTACAAGCTGAAGAAGGCGGTGGTCTCTTCAGCGTCGGAAGCGGCAGAGGTAAGGACTTGAACACTACCCTTTCAAGTGACATAACTGACAAAGATGGATTCAAATAATAGCTTCTTCTGCGGGTCGATAACATCATCCGGGCTGCTCCTCGCCGACGCGAGCGCATGTGAGCCGGCCAAACGAGATTGTGGTGCGAGAGATGAACCTGCAAACTGTTCTATCTGGAGCCGGGACAATAGCACACGGTTCATCGTGCTGGTTGGATGTGAATGCCGTGCTCTGTTTGGAGTGTAATAATCGTCGATAGACCCACTGATGAAATAAAAAGCGTGTTATGAGCTGTTCCGTTTGTTGACATGACTTGCGGTTATAAATTGGACTACTAAGATGTCTACAATCATATCCAGCGGTGGTCCAAGCAAATGCGTAGAAAAGTCAGTCCTGAGGGTAGATCACCTACTAGAATATAAGCAATTCAAGGTTGATTGACTCCTGAGGTACAGATCACTAGTCGTCGTCTTGGAATTGAATCGGGATAAACGTCCTGAAGATACCACTTGTCAGTCCCTCATATCCCATACCATGCCTTCCCTCCAACTTCACCTTTCTCCCAACTCCTTGTTCCCCAGCCCCATTCCTAAAACTCATATTATAAATGTATACAGCAGTGATCTTGGCTCTCTGGTCCATCTCGTACTCATCTATCTCCGTTATCACCTTCAAAGTTGATGCAGTTCAGCCAGTCTATTGACACCAAGTTAGTGAATGATACGGTCGCAAAACGTCAGGCAAATTTTTTTGTTCTTTCCCAAAACCAAGCTAGTAACTAATGGTCCAGGTCTTCTGCTACAGAGATCGCTTTTTACTGTAGAAACCACTCAGGATTCTTGAAACGGCTTGTATAAATGACCTTACAGCACACACACTTTATACAACTTAACTGGGCTGAAGTCCATGTGGCTTGACTATCAGCATAGAAGGGGAATTCCATGTAGGGGTCTCCCATCACATGATATCAGAGCAGTATGCACATCACGTGTAGGAAGAATACCGATGGTGATGCCTGCAGTATGGAATATACTATACATAATGAGTTGTTGGGAAGAGGGCCAAGCCTTGCAAAGGCTTTGTTTGTTACTCCTCATGATTGGCCAGGACTGTGGGGGACAAGTGGAGCTTAAGAGTGCTTGTTCAGCCCTAGTGGCCGGTTGCGGAAGATCATGAAAGAGATACCTGGTAGTTACCTGCTAGGTAGTAGGCTGAGGTTTTCTGAGTAGGGTTAAGCACTGAATCACTCCAAATCATATGAGGTTACTATGAACTACCCCTTGGTTCAGGTACCCGGCAAGGTACCGCGGGGATGTTCCTAAACGCCCCGTCTTCATGCCTATCCCTTCACACTCGACGATCTTCAAGAACTACTGATGAATAACCTCCTCCCTTCCTTCACTTGGTCCATCCCTCGTCTGTCTGTCAGTATCAATCACCATTTGACGTGGGGAGCGCCCTTGTCATTTCCGTCCATTCCACAGGCACTTCCGTTTTCTGCCAGCAACTGCCCGCCTTTCTCCCACATTCCTGTGCTCCCTCGTCATCCCATGCCCATGCGACCCATCCTCCTGCTAGTTTTTGCTCCATTTTGCATCATACACTCGATTGCTATCATCCATGATGCGGAACTGGCTGTGGCCACGACTTCTGTCCGTCTTCCTGGCTGGCCAGGGAGTAGTCTCCCAGATTCAACTAGATGTCAACGACCCTAGTAAGCTTCCCTCACGGGGTCTTCGTCCCCTGGGCGCGTCCTGATTGCACTGTCTCCTGCAGAATCCATCGAAAATGCGGCCGCGACGGCGGCATTCAATATGATGAGTAACTACCACGGCAACGAATCCGGCCAGATCCCCGGAAAACTCCCCGATACTTGGTGGGAAGGCGGGGCGATGTTTATGACCTTGATCCAGTACTGGTTCTGGACGGGCGACACGTCCTACAATGAGGTCACCACCCAAGGCATGCTCTGGCAGAAAGGCAACAATGATTACTTCCCCGCCAACGACAGCAACTTCCTCGGCAACGACGATCAGGTCTTCTGGGGTTTGGCCGCTATCACGGCAGCGGAGCTGAACTTCCCCGAGCAGGATGGGGAACCCTCGTGGTTGTCGCTGGCCCAAGGGGTCTTCAACACGCAGGTGCCTCGCTGGGATATGACTTCCTGTGGGGGCGGATTGCGATGGCAGATATTCCCCTACCAGGCAGGGTACACCACGAAGAACGCCATCTCTAACGGTGGTCTGTTTCAGTTGGCAGCGCGACTGGGTCGGTATACTGGGAACCAAACATACATGGACTGGGCAGAGAAGATTTGGGACTGGAGTGCCATAACCCCGTTGTTGAGACTGGATGAATGGACGATCGCAGACACGACGACCATGGAAACCAATTGCACAGATCACGGCGATCTCCAGTGGACTTACAACTATGGAACCTATCTAAGTGGGGCCGCGTACATGTATAATTTGGTATGTGCTGGGTCAGCGTAACCAGTGGTGAATCTGGCTGACAAGGTTTAGACCAACGGCGGAGAGAAATGGAAGAAAGCCATTGATGGCTACCTTGGGACTACGCTGGACAAGTTCTTTCCCAAAGAATTCGGAGGGAAAGTTATGTCCGAGATTTCCTGCGAGCCGAATATGATGTGCGATCGTAACCAGGATTGCTTCAAGGGATTTCTGTCGTCCTGGTTGACGTTCATGACGACCATCGTGCCGTACACGGCCGACCAGATCATCCCCAAGATCCAAGCATCGGCCCTGGCGGCAGCGAAACAATGCTCCGGAGGAAACACGAAGACCCAGTGCGGACGACGCTGGCATCAGGACAATTGGGATGGTTCGAAGGGGCTAGAGCAGGATATGAGCGCCCTCAGTGTCTTTTCCTCCACCATGATCGCCCATAAGAATCAAAGCCTGTCTCCGTTGACATCGGATACCGGTGGTACCAGTAAAAGTGATCCCAGTGCAGGCTCCGGGCCCCAGAAGCAGCCAAATACGCCGAGGCCGATCACCGTCGGCGACCATGTTGGTGCGTCGATCCTGACCGTCGTTGTTGCCGGTGGCTGGATTGCGGCCGTGTCCTGGATGGTTTATGGTGGGTGAAATGCCCACGCCGCGTTGGGGGAGCACATCTGATATTCAGCGAGTTCAGGTGCAGAAGGTTACAGCGGCGTTCGAGGATCAGCAGAGTTTCAACTCCCTGTCTGCAGTCTGGTTTTCTCCGTGATTTTTCCTTTTCTCTTCTTTTATTTCCCCCTTCGTTTTTGACGGTCCTTTGTTTGCGGCTGTATGCTATAATATTCGAGATTGTAATTTGTCATGTGTAGGGCTTGGATATCACTTTGGCAGGGTCGGTTAGTACGGATCTGGGGTTGTGGCGTTGGATGGTTTCATTCCACAGGGGTTTTCGAAATGATATTGTGCTCTTGATTCTGATTGTGATTGAATTATCCCTCGCTGAGCGAACGGCCTTTGCTCGGCTAACTATTTCATGAAAATCCCCATGGCAAATATATTCGAACTACACAGAGCTTTGTAAACGAGTATCGAGGCAAAAAGACGGCGGCGAGAGAGGAAAGAGAGCAACCACTGCCAGAGCTGTGACAACCGGTCATTCGCCTCCTAATTGAGTTGATCGACTCGATGGACGCATCATGGAGGACGCACATGTGCCGTGCCTATGATCTGCACTGTACACACACATTCTCTGCGTCGCGGATGTTTCCGTAGTGGGCTCTTCTTCCACAAATTGACAGACTGAAACAACGGGAGATCCGCCCGTATTGTTCCGGAATCACTATATTCAGACGCTTGTAATACCCACAATGGATATACTATGGAAGAAGAGCGCCGCTGACCTCTACGACGGCCATCGGGGGCTAATAGAGACCGACCAGGTGGATTACCATGCATGCATGCATAGCCTATCAATTTCCCACAGCAGGGAGGAGTCTGCCGAACCGGTTCATTTATACGGTAACTAACATGGTAGAAACGGTGGCGCGTAAGCAATAGGAGTCGCTAAACCCAATGGGGATGAAACTCATTACTCCGAGTGGGCTGGCCTCAGGCCCAAACGGTATTAAAACGGTATTAGAACGGTATTAAGACGTATTGAGGGGATTCTTTTGCCTTCCATCGAGCCCAGATTCCCTCAACTTGCCCTGCCACCTTTGACTGAATTGAAGTGCCTTGGCTTGGCCCCTGGGCACACCTTCGGTCAGTCAATCAATAATCAGTTACTCAGTCAGAGTCAGACAGTCAGACAAGCACAAGTCTCAACAGGTAATCATTCTCGTTTCACCCTTCGCTCGGGCCTTTCAATTTTCCCTCCCTTCGCACACACGTGCTTGGATTTCCTTATTTCTTCCTCGAACCTTCGCTCTCTTTCCTATTTATTCCTTTCGCTCTTCATCCCCAAATATACTTACTGTCTGGTGTGTATTCCCCTGTCCTTTCCACTAATCTTCACTATGGTCCGTCCACTGATTGGCTCCAGGATAATCCTCATTGTTGGACTGGTCGTACCGTTGGTTCAACTCTCCGCACTTTGCTGGCACCACCCACACAAACGGACACACGCATCTTGACCTGCGTCTTATTGACAGCCCTGTCCGCACGCACACACACCGGCCCTCGCAAACGGATACAGACCTCTCCTTCATCTCCTCCCTCCTCCCCTCCCCAAACTGATGGGACGTTGGTCATTATCCCACAGTCCTCGAACAATTTTCTACCCTCATTGTCTCGCCCGCGTTGTCGTGTTTGAGGATGCGGTGGCGGCTGCCTGGCGCCCGTACGACCCTCCCCGCCAGCGTCGCACTCCTTCTGCTCCCTGTTCTTGTCGCTCCGCAGCAGCTGCATGAACATCATGACCGTCCTTCCACCGTGTCCGTTCCGCTCGATCCGACCGGAAAGGTCCTGGAAAGCCATACCCCTCCGACGTTGAACGTGAAGTCCAACGATGCGAGCGCCCTAGCAACTCTGGCTCTGGCGGGTTCCGGCCGCGCCGTTCGAGCCCCTCCTGCCCAGGCCAGTAGCCCCTCTGCTGGTCTGGCTCCGCAGCTTCATGCGCGGTCCTTGCAGGACTGGGAGGTTGAGGATTTTGTTCTGCTGGCGACCGTCGACGGTTCCATTCACGCACGAGACCGCAAGACCGGCACAGCTCGTTGGGCCCTTGAGGTGCCGAGTAGTCCCATGGTCGAGAGCATCTATCATCGAGCCAACCGGTCGAGTTTCGACCGTACACAACCCCAAGATGATTTCCTATGGATCGTTGAGCCAAGCCAGGGGGGCAGCATCTACATCTACAGCCCCGGCCCTGATGCCGGCCTTCAGAAACTGGGGCTGACAGTCAAGGAGCTGGTGGATGAGACCCCGTACTCGGGGAACGATCCCGCAGTCACGTATACCGCTCGGAAAGAAACAACTCTCTACACCATCGATGCCCGCACCGGTACGATCTTGCAAGTCTTTAGCTCCAGAGGGCCGATCCCCGCAGGTCAGGAGTGTCGCAAAGTGGATGACCTCGACGTGGATGCCGAAGAATGCGAATCCCCTTCAGGCACGTTGGTTCTTGGTCGGATCGAATACGCAGTGGCCATCCAAAATACTGAAACGGGGGATCCGATCTGCACATTGAAGTACTCGGAGTGGTCGGCCAACAATCGGGACATGGATCTCCAGAGTCAATACTTCCAGACAATGGACCAGAGCCATATCTACAGCATGCATGATGGCGTCGTACTGGGGTTCGATCATTCTCGCATGGAACGTCCCCGGTATACACAACGGTTCTCCTCCCCAGTCGTCCGGGTATTCGACGTAGCTCGCCCGGCCAATATCGATCTACCCGACGCACCCACCCCCCTGGTGCTCCTGTCACAGCCCTTGCAGCCCCCAGATCCTGACTACGGCCCTTTGGATGACCGAGACACGCGGGTCTTTATTGATTGCACGGATGCAGGCGGATGGTATGCCATGTCCGAAGAGACCTACCCCCTTGTTACGGGTCGGGCCAAGATGGCGCAATGCTACGAGAAGGATTACTTCCGTCACGGTCAATCCCTGATGAGTCTGACGACTACTCAACAACGTGATGCACTGGCTGGTGTCCACTCTCTCAACGGCCCTCGCATTGACCGCCCTCACATTCCCAGTATATCGGGATCGACTGCAGACCGTTCTAATGACACACCCCAAGATCTGATCCGTAGTTCTTCCGAATTGGCCCTGCCACCAGCCTTGCGACATAGCGCAATTATTCGCAAAGGCTGGGACAACGCTGTGGACATCTTTGTGACTCTGTTACTACTGTTCTTCTGCACGTTTATCTACTTCAACTCCCATCACATCCAAGAGTTGGCCAAGCAAAAACTCGATCTGAAGAACATCATCTCTGCCTATGGACAGCCATCACTGTCAACCCCGTCGACCCCTGTTGTTGGCAGCAATCCCTTCAAAAGGGAAAATAGTCCTTCCCGACCAGTGCCCGATGTAACTGTCGATGTGAGTGTTCTTGAGGAGCAACGGAATGGCGGCGATGCCACCCCGAAGGCGAATAAACGTGACAATTCCCTTGCACCTGATGTCACCCCACGAGTGCGGATCCGAGAGCCTTCTCGTGGTCCGAGCGGCGATGAGGATGTGGATGCCTTAACTCTCGATGGCACGGAGAAACCCAAAAAGAAGCGCCAGCGCGGTCATCGCGGCGGCAAAAATCACCGTCGTGGGAAGAAACCCGCTGCCGAGGGGGATGGAAAGGAACAGGAGGACCGAGTTGTGGAGGTGAATAGCCTTCAACCTCAATCTAGGCTGGAGTCAGACGTTCCGTTGACACGCACGGTGTCCAATGAAATCGTTGAGGTGGACGGCGTACTCCAAATTGGCCGACTAAGGGTGCTCACCGATGTCGTCTTGGGCCACGGTAGTCATGGAACCGTGGTGTATCGCGGCTCGTTTGATGGACGTGATGTTGCGGTCAAACGAATGTTGGTCGAATTTTATGACATTGCCTCCCATGAAGTTGGATTGCTACAGGAAAGTGATGATCACAACAACGTCATCCGCTACTTTTGTCGCGAACAAGCAGCTGGTTTTCTCTACATTGCCCTGGAGCTATGTCCTGCGTCCCTGCAGGAAGTAATCGAGCGCCCGTTTGATTATCCGCAGCTGGTTCAGGGCGGGTTGGACATGCCTGATGTCCTGCGTCAGATCGTCTACGGTGTCCGCTACCTTCATTCCCTGAAGATCGTCCATCGCGATTTGAAGCCGCAGAATATTCTTGTCTCGATGCCTCGCGGACGCACGGGCTCGCGTTCTCTTCGGCTGCTGATCTCGGATTTTGGTCTATGTAAGAAACTCGAAGACAACCAGAGCTCGTTCCGAGCAACCACGGCGCATGCTGCGGGCACGTCTGGCTGGCGAGCTCCTGAGCTGCTGGTCGATGATGACAAGAGCCCAGCTATTCAGGGGGTTGAGTCTCAGCACACCGAATCCTCCGAGCCCGCTGTAGTGGATCCACAAACGAATCGACGGGCTACTCGTGCCATCGACATCTTCTCCTTGGGATGCGTGTTCTACTACGTCCTGACCAGGGGTAGCCATCCGTTTGACAAGAACGGCAAGTTTATGCGTGAAGCCAATATTGTTAAGGGTAATTTCAATCTTGATGAGCTACAGCATCTTGGGGACTACGCCTTCGAAGCTCACGACCTTATACGATCGATGCTGTCGCTGGATCCTCGGAAGCGGTATGTCTCTTTTCCCCCGTCATCCCTCTCCCCTTGTCAGCTCTGACTAATGTTTCGCAGACCGGATGCGAGTGCTGTCTTGACACATCCATTCTTCTGGCCCCCATCCGAGCGGCTTAGCTTCCTTTGCGACGTGTCTGATCACTTCGAGTTTGAGCCGCGGGAACCTCCTTCCGATGCACTTATGTGCCTGGAATCGGTGGCTTTACAGGTGATGGGTCCAGACATCGACTTTCTGCGCCTCCTTCCGAAGGATTTCAAGGATAATCTGGGCAAACAACGCAAGTACACGGGCTCAAAGATGCTGGATCTGCTACGGGCGTTGCGGAACAAGCGTAACCATTACAACGACATGCCGGAGCATCTCAAGGCTCATATTGGCGGGCTACCGGAGGGATACCTGAACTTCTGGACGGTTCGGTTTCCGAGCCTGTTAATGAGCTGTCACTCAGTTATTGTGGAGTTGCGGTTGACACGGAGTGATCGGTTCAAGCGGTATTTTACCGTTCCTGAATAACTCGCATGTAATTTTTTGGATCTAGCGCGTTCGATACATCTACAGTCGATAAATAAGTGGTGAATAGATTACCCTGTTGGGAGTCCCACTTCCAGCCACCATCGTATATATGTAGGCAGAAGTCCGTAGTCACTGCATACATAGTCCGCAACGCGGAGCCTGGCCTGTCAGGACCTGTAGAGTCGAAATGGGCCGAGCCGGGAACCTTCCGGCGGTGAAGAGCCTGGGTTCGCGTCTGGTCGGGCCAATCATTTCTGCCTCCACGCATCATCCTACACTGTTTCTCCTGGCTCCTGCGAGCTCCCAGCCTCAGTTGACAGGTCGTCGTCGTCTTCACTCAAGCAGGACATCCATTGTGGGTGGCTGGGCTGTCTGTTTTTGCTGCATTCACCTGATCCTAGCATTGGCCCCTCTCGCACTTTTCCACTGTACTCCCGTGCAAATTCTGCTCACTCTCCTGTCGTGTTTGTCCTTCCGTTGCGCTCTACCTCTCTCTTCTTTTTCAAGATCTCTCCCTCTTACTACTGCAGTTAAATAATGAGTGATACCCTCCCCATTATTTCCTGATATCTGGAATTACACGCCTTCAACTATGGTGTTTCTACGCCTCACTGTAAAGGTCTACCCTCGCGAGCAGCTCCAGTCCTCCTCGTCTTTTATCCGCTCCTTCCTCGGTGACCGTGATCGTGATGAGTCCAATCGAAGCTCGTCCGCCCCGGGGAATGGGAAGCCCGCCAGCTTCCTGTTGGCCTTGGAGAACCCGGAGGAGGTGACCCTGGGGGGACTATCTGGCATGATCCAAGAGAAATGGGCAAAGCTTAGGCCTAATGCTGAGTGAGTGCAAAGCGAGGATCTTCTTACCTTCCCTTTCTTCTCTACATGGCGGGTACTGCTGAAGAGGGACTGGTCTTCAGATCTTCCTGGTCAGATTGCTAATTAGGAATGGTTAGACCTCTAGATATCAAAAAACTACTCGACGATTCCTACGAGTCCGACGATCTCGATGCAGAAATGACCGTCGCTCAAGTTTTCGTTGACAACGGGAAAGCTCGCACTGACGGAAGTGACCAGCGCGGTACGGTGCGAGTTATCCAAAAACCGGCCCCCTACGCTCCGGTTCGCTTCCCATCTGTGACCCAGGACTGGGATGCTGCGGCGCAGGACTATGAGCGCCAGGCAAAGATGAAGAAAGAAGTAGTTGAGAAGTTTCGGTTCTCGCCTATTCCTGAGGAACCGCGGAGGACTTCTTCTGAGTCTGAACCCTACATTTACGATGAGCAAGCAACCACCGCTGTGGACATAAATCCTGCTCGAGAACGTCCCCTGTCGTCTACAGATAGAGCCGAAATCCCGGGGTCACCCCCGCAGTGGGGTAGCAAGTCCATTTGGGATGAGCATTCGCAGGATCGTCATGGCAGCACGGTCGCTGCGAACCCCCAGCATAAACGTTTGGAGAGCCAAGAACTAGGCGATTCCCCACCATCATCTCCCAAGCACACACCGAACATGCAGCGGTCTACATCCAAATCTAGCTCATCCCATGGCCAGGCCTCTTCGAATCGGCACATCATCGAACCTGCAGAACCACGCCTTCCCTCTCAGCGTGAAGCGCCAAGTGAGGAAGAAGAGGAAGGGTCAAGCGAGCAGGGTAGTGATGAAGATGAAAGTGGCGAAGAAGAGAAAGGGCGTGAGGCAAAAGAGCATCACGATATGGACGGCAATATCACCATGAATGGCAGTGCCACGGCGGACCAGCTAGCCGAACCCCGGGGCAGCTCGATCGAAGATCCAGCGCCAGGCAAAATGGCAGCACCGGAGCGTCACGCTTCCGAAAGTGGTTTGCTCAAGAGGAAGAAGAGCACTGAAGACCTCCAGCCGAATAAACAACAGCGCATAGATCAGGCCGGAACCCCTGCTGTCTCAACTCAAGCAAGCCACGGCGAACAGGTTACTACGGGGAAATCCTCGAAATCGCCTAGTACCAGCCCATCGGCAACGCGCAGAAGAGAGAGAGCACCATCCTTTTCTGGCCTCGCAAGGCGCTTGAGCTTTTCTGAGCGGCCACAGGAGTTTTCCAAGCCGGGTCTCGGGCTGGGTATTACCAAAAGCCCACCAAAGAAGGAACCAGTCATGCTCGATTTATCTCAGGATTCGCCGGGGCCCAGCGATAGCGTATTCTCAATCCCAAACAGTGCACCCATCCCTCGTTGGGGTTTCCAGAACCGCTCGAGTCCTTCCAAGTCGCAAGCTTCTACTCCAGCGAACAAGGCTAAACAGTTACAGTCAGCGATGCGTAAGGATTCACCAGTTGAGAGGTCGTCGGAACGCCGGTCGGTATCCTTTGCTGAAGGAGACGATGTTTTCATTACCGGTTCTGGACCGGCCCCCATGTCAGCTCCTCAGAGTACCGCCAAGCCATCCACAAGTGCTCCCTCTGAGAGGAGAAGGCCAAACACCGGCACTATCATCTATCCTGACAATGTGTCGAAAGAAAGGCTGGAGAAGATGCAGAGAGAGGCGGAAGAGAAAATTAGGGAGAAGGAAGAGCTGGAGGAGAAAATCAAGATTGCCGAAGAACAAAAATTGAGCCCTCAGTACACTCGTAAGTTGAATGAGGCGTACAAGATTCTGACGACAATACGAATGCATGAGACTCGCCACAGGGAGAAGGCTTTGTCAACTCTCCGGCCCAAGCTCCAGAGCTTACGACAGGAAATTGCCAAAATAGAAGAAGCTATGGACAAGACCCCAATACTGACCGCGCCACCGCCGAAGAGAGGTACCACTACTCCTATCATCGATGACACTACGAACAATGTGGCGGTCAGCAACAGTCCGGCGCCGCGATCAACTTCATGGAAAGCAGTCAACAGTGTGGAGATGATGCCTGGGTCGAAGGACCAGACTGCATCCACCGCTAGGAAAAGCCCACGCAATCCTCGAGATACCAGCGAAGTAACCAAAACAGTGACGCCGACCTCCTCTGGCATAACGCGTGCCACGCGGGCAACTACTTCGATTGACGCCAAAGTCTCTCAGAGTTCCCAGATGACAGACGATCTAGAGCTACCACCCCCCCATGGGAACCGTCCATCGTGTCGATGTAGCGTCTAGGCGCACAGCCAAGACCGCGGAACGGCCAGCGTCCAAGAAACCGACTCCTTCGAAGTCGGTAGAACTTTCATCGTCTTCTGAATCCGAAGAGTCGGAATCCGAATGCGAAGAAGAAACTGACTCCGAGGAAGAGAACCAACCTCCGCTAAGCAAAGCCGATTTGATCCGACGAAGCAATATTTCGACTTCTCAATCTAGTGCCAAACCCCCAACATCTTCTCGACCTGCGCCACTGCAGACATGGTCACGCCCCTCGGCTAGTTCGCAGATCCGTCCCAGCTTGAAGTCGCTGAAGGTGGACCAGAAAAAGGAGCAACTGGCGAAAACACAGCCCAAGCGGGCTACCTCCGCACAGCGCCGGCATGGAGACATTTTTGACGGGCCCTCGGACAGCGACTCGGAGGAAAGCGAAAGCGAAAGTGAGAGTGGGAGTGACAGCGAGAGCGGCAGCTCTGATGACGGCGATATCCATTCGAGTGGGAAGGTAGGGAAACTACGGAATGTGCGACGCCGGTCGAGAACCTGATACCCTTTTTCGATGTACATTTGATTGTGTTCCTTATTTGCCTCGTTCGAGCAGGGATTCATGTACCATTTTGACTGGATAGTATGCATGGATACCTCCATCAGAATCGCTTGGGTTTAACAGTTGTGTATTTATTAACCAGAAATTGGGTTAATCCCCTTACATCACAGTCCCGAAAAAGTAACTAAACGTATGTTCCTGTTCTATCTTTCTATTTTTCTTTTCCAACTCAGTTTTCACCTACACTTTACCCTCGACCCAGTCCTGCGGCGGTCTCTGCACAGGTAAGTTCCAACCGAACCGATCCTCGAGTTTTCCGGTCTGTATGCCCTTGAGCGTCTGCAGAAGCTTTACGCAAATGTCACCTCCACTCTGACCATCTGCACCACACTCAAAGGAGAATTTGTCATCGCGCGAGCGCACCGTGATACTGCGAATGGGTACCAACGCGGCCGCCGTCCCAGCGGCTATAACCTCGGTAAACTCCTTGATCTCCTCGTACGGGATACGACGCTTCTCGACCGCGAAGCCAAAAATGCGTTGGCCAATTTCACAGACCGATGCGGCAGTGACCGAATCGATCACGTTGTTACTATCCGGCTGCACGAGAGTCACCGCACCAGACGCCGGGTCCTTGCGGACACCGATGAACGCCGAGGTTGAGAACTCATCGATCTCCGATCGCGTCCGACTATCCAGGTGCAGCGTAATGCCGAACCCTTCAGCCGCGGCTCGTCCACTATGTCGCAGCACGGGGGCATAGTTTCCGCCCACCTTGGCGGACCCGGTGCCTTCCGGGGCGGCACGATCAAAATCCTCGAGGATCAAGGCATCCACGGCATGAACGCCGTGGTATACGCCAGTGGGCATGACAAACACGACGAAGGTGTACTCATCGGGTGGACTGAGACCCAATTGGGCGGATGAGCCGAACAATAACGGCCGGATGTACATGGCGGCACCGGTCTCGTGTGGGGGCACGAATTCGGCGTTGGCGGCGACTGCGAGGGTCACGCATTTCACGAACAGGTCCTCGGGAACAGGCGGCATGGAGACGAACTCGGCGGAGCGACGCATGCGCTGGGCGTTGCGATCGGGGCGGAAGATGGAGATGGAGCCGTTCGAATGGCGGAAAGCTTTGAGGCCTTCGTAGGCTTGTTGGCCGTAGTTCAGGCCCGGAGCCATGCCGTGGATGGGGAGGTGAGGGGATCGCACAAACTTCGGTGCGCTCCATTGGTTGCTGCCGTTGCTGCGCGAGAAGTGGCATTCGACATGGCCGTTGACTGCAGAGCGGAGAGGGAACGCACGCACGTTAGTTAACAGCATATAGAGAATGAAGGAGGGAATACCTGCCGTCGCGGACTTTGAAGCCCACATTGGACCAGGTAATGGACTCCGTGGGAGCTGGAGGGAAACTGGAGGATGCCATGAGTTATTGAATATGTCGTGGTGGGGTGGATGAAGATAAATCTTTTGCTCCGGAATGGAATTGGGAGGAGTCATTGGGCTCCAAATAATATAATGTTCTCGAGCTGGGCAGATGACGCATGGCGCTAGCCTATTTCGGCACTGCTTCTTGCTCCTTCATAACACACCAAAGTCTTTCCGTGTTTCATCCACGATTATACACAATACCTGATAGTTTACACGGATCGGGACAAGGGAAAATCATTGATTCACGGGTATAAATATTATTTATATACTAGGCAACGTAATCCTGGTCTCCAAGGCATCACCCACGATTGAAAACCGTCAGAGTATACGCAACAAGTGCCCACCTATAGGACCTGAATCACCGTCTGAAATGCTCTGAATCCCCCCTCGTCTCCGATATCGGAACTCGCTCAACGTCTCGTGCCAAGAAGGCAATGCAGACGAAGCCTGAGGACCTTGGGCCCCTGCCTTGGCAATGTGGACCAGCTGGCCCAGAATGGCATACTCAAGCTTCAGTTTCACGCTGTATATGAAGGCACTGAGCAGGAAATGGATATTGTACACGGCGGCAAATTTGAGCGTGGCTGAAAGAATGCCAAGAGCGAGGATGGTTACGTTGGCGAGGAACACATGGGCGAGAATACGCCGGCCATGGATATAGGCCGGAGCAGTTTGATGGCCTCCCACAAACAAATGCTGGACAGCAGGCCCTCCTGCAAACACAGAATCGTGCCGTTGATGATACTCAGGATGCTGTACAACCAGTTGCACGCTCCCACAGGACGGAAAGGTGCAGGCATAGGAGGAGGGCGCTGGGGATGTGCAGGAGGATGGCATTGATCAGAATAACCCGGAGGATCACTCGCAGAACGGTTGGATTGGGATAGACCAAGTGCAGATGCATCCACAGCACCAAAGAATGGCCCGTCGTCATCGCACAGAAGCTGACCAAGACCAAGGTGAGGGGCACGTGCGGAGACACCTGCGGATAGCGGTAAATGAGCAGGTATCCCAAAGAGTATGGAATGATGCCCGTGGTTGCTCAAAGCAAGGACCAAAAATAACAGCTCCGATGCTGGAAGGTGCAGATGCACAGCACGAGCAATTCCAGCGCACTGTACCAGGTAACGCCGGCAAACGCCACGGTGTAGTAAGGCAGCTCGGGAGGGCCTTCACGGCTGAAATCGACCATCGAAGATGTATGAAAATTGAGCCATGGGTCAATGAAAGCATGCTTCCAGGATTATTTGTATGGCCCGGACAATTGGGAGGGAGAGAAGGACATTAGTAGTGCTGGGAGGCCGAACCCGAGGAGAGTACTCCGTATATCCTACCTAAGTACGTATACAATCCCACGTCGACAATGGACGCCTCAGAATTTCTTTTCTTTGTCTCGCAGCAAACTGGGGTGTGAATTGCAGCTCGAGGTGCACCATCCAACTTGAAGTGACGGAGATTCTCAAGCGTTGGCGTGGAGGAAAGGACCGCCAATGGGGAGAAGTTCAGGTGTAACACGGCAGAGAGGCATTAGACACGTCATGTCAGGCATGACTTGCTTTGGACATGATTCACACGGGTCCCCGGTCTCAACTTCTCCTGAAGCCATCACGACTCGCGCTGGATTTGGATTCAGGGAGGGTTTGCAATGCTGAACTGGGATAGGATGAAGTTGATCGGAATAGGACTCGGGAAAGCACATGTACCACGCTCAATCAAAGTGTGTTCCTTCTCATCCATGCAATTTCGTTACTTCTTTCCTGTTTTCCCATCTTTCTCATCGGCGGAACTGCTGGGCGGGTCGAGATTGTCGACCCAGTTGATCCCGATCGTACTGCTGGATAAAAGGTGACTGCGGTGCCTTCCAATGGCATAAATAATCCCAGATCAAGAATACTGCGGAAATATCCGGTCCAGCTAGGATGCAGGCTCAATGGGACATGATCGACCTGTTCCCTCTACCGCGGGAGATAGGGAACCCCGTGAGGAATATCGCTCGCAGATGTATTTTCGCGATGAAGCAAGCCGACGCAGGCTGATCATGCTGGGAGGAGATCAAACAGGGCATCACAAACTGACTAGATGCCAGAATGGGGCATTGATTGCTCTAATCTCGAAACGAGTCCCATGTTTCCTCGCTTCCCGCGCAAAGTGATGTGCCTGACGATGCAGGCATCCTATGACTAAGCGTGGAGACGACTCCGTTCCTTCCTTTCTTCCCTCTCTCTTTCCTGTTCATCTGTCCATTAAGTCCTGCATCGCAAATGTCGGCGTGAAATGGATCCAGCTCAGTTGGTGGAGGCACCGTCAGGTAATACCGCAGGGACCGACAATCCGCACAACGGTCCTGCGAAACGCCGATGGAGGCGTAACCGCATCGCCTGCGACTCCTGCCACGCTCGTCGGGTGCGATGTGACCGCGCCTTTCCCTGTTCCCGCTGCCTGCGCAGTGATATCCACTGCGAGTTCACTCGAGAGCGTCGCAAACGAGGTCGCATCGCTCGCTCCCGCCAGACGGACCCTCCAGCCGCCCCCGCCCTCGCTGCGACCACCCCACTGCCGAATGCCTCTCCGTCGTCCAGCTTCCACCACCGTTCCCCGGTGACAAATGACCATACCACATCTGCTCTGAGTATCGACGAGCGGCGGTCACAAGCCAACGTCTCAGCACAGCCTCGGAGATCCAGTCCCGGGCCTGGAACCAATGTGACGGAGGAATGGCTGTCAGCTGCGCACGTATCACCGGGCTCCTATGATATCTTGGGGGGTGCAGGTGCTGGGGTGGATGATGGTCCCTTTCCGTGTATGTTTGATATGTGGAACGGAGTCGACCTGGCCGGTCATAATGGGGCGACACGGCAGGCAAGGAACACAATGGGCCTAACCTCGGGCGTGTCGTCCACAACTCTGAAGTATCCCGCGCTGGAACCCCTAATGCCTTTCCTGGATGCGAACATACCTCGGCCGCTGGTGTTCGACCTGTTGGAGTTGTACTTCACCAGCGCCTTCTCCACTCATATGCACCCCGTGTGTCACCACATCCACTGTTATATCCTCCGTAAATCGTCCTTCTTACGTCGGGATTTCCCTCGTCCCAGCAGCCCTGCTCTGCTGGCCAGTATGCTCTGGGTGGCGGCTCTTGATAACCATGCCTTTGCACTACCCATCTCTCCGCCCCAGCGGAAAAAGATTTGCCAGTTTCTCTGTGCGCTGACCATTCGTTTGCTGCGGCCGTTAATCCACGTTTCGTTCAAGGAGCAGAAACGTTCTGCGGCGAATGACTCAACTTGTGCTCCTGTGGGTCAGGAATTACCCCCGACCACCACCCATCATCCCTTTGAAGGTGAGGGGGACGATCGAGGCTTGGTGGGCCCCGTCGGCTCTCTGGATGATGTAATCACATACATCCATGTCGCCTCGATCATCTCGGCCAGTGAGCAAAAGGCGGCCAGTATGCGATGGTTGGTTGGAATACTTTTCTGGTGCGGTTTAGCGGGTCCCTCACTAACGGGTTCATAGGTGGCATGCCGCGTTTACACTGGCGCGTGAACTCAAATTGAATCAGGAAATTGAGGTGATGCCCAACGCCAACAACCCTACGGAAGAATCGAGCCCATCCTTTGAGTATTCTCTACCAGGTTGGAATGGGGTGGATACGGGGTCTTTGTTCGATTATTCCAACCCAACTCGACCGAGCCTCAATTGCGTTTGCGAGCGTGGCCGTGATGCACAGAGCACTATCACCGAAGAACATCGGGAGGAGCGGCGCCGGGCATGGTGGCTGCTGTATATCATGGACCGCCATCTCGCCCTATGTTACAACCGGCCACTGGCCTTGTTGGATGCCGAGAGCGAGGATCTTCTGCTGCCGCTGGACGAAGGCTCGTGGCAGTCCGGCAACGTCCATAGCAACAGCCCCAAACCCGACGGGCCCCAGTGTCCACTCTCGGGTGACAAGAACAAACGCCGCATATTCCCGAACTTCATCTGCCACGACCACTCCATCTTTGGCTTTTTCTTGCCGCTGATGACCATAACTGGTGAACTGATTGATCTCAACCAGAGCCGCAACCATCCTATCCTCGGTTTGCGTTTGCTGGGAAAGGATGTCTGGGAGACCCAGGTCAGTGAAGTCTTGCGCCAACTCGAAATTTACAAGGCCAGTCTTACCACTTTTGGGGCCGCCACGTCTGACTCGGAGCCATCGTTGTCGTCCACTTTCACTCCATCCCAGCCGGACCCGCCGCCAGTGGTCGAACCCAGCCTCTCTCAGGCAAACTCCTGGCACACGCAAACTGTCATCTCGTATGCTTCCTATCTCGTGCACGTTCTCCATATTCTGCTCGTGGGTAAATGGGATCCCGTATCCCTCATCGAAGATAAGGACTTCTGGACCTCTTCTCCAGCCTTCGCCTCCACCATCTCGCATGCGCTAGACGCAGCCGACTCTGTCCACCAGATCCTGCGCTTTGACCCTGACATCAGTTTCATACCGTATTTCTTCGGCATCCAGCTTCTGCAAGGCAGCTTTCTCCTGCTCTTGATCGTCGAACGGCTGCAGAAGGAAGCCGGCGAGGGCATCCTGAACGCCTGCGAAGTGATGATTCGCGCCACCGAATCGTGCGTCGTCACCCTCAACACCGAATACCAGCGTAATTTCCGCCAGGTCATGCGCAGTGCCGTGGCTCAGGCACGCGGACGACCCGTTAACCACAGCGAGATCCGCCATCGCCGCAAGGCCGTCTTGGCTCTCTATCGATGGACTCGAAAGGGCACTGGACTGGCTCTATGACACCATCCGCCTACTCATATTCCACATTCTTTCCCTTCTTTTTGGATTCTATGTATGTATCTTTGACCTACCAATCCAATCCAATCCAATTCAATTCAAGGTTCTATTGACCTGTTGCAGCCCGACTATTGAAGCGTCTAGCTATGCAGGTGCTTCCCTAATGAAGCAAGAACCTGAGGTCTAAACGCCCTATAAAATCCCACATAAGACAGACAGTAGCGAACGCTTGCATAAAACGCGTAAAAGGAAAGTCAGCAGATCGCTAAATATAAAAACACACAACTAATCCGAAAGGTAACCCAAAAGCACTTTCTTCCTCCCCATCCTGCCACGTCACAGCTGTGTCGTAGCTCTGCGTCATGAGTGCAGCGAGCACTGGAGGACGTGCTTTGGAGTCTGCGAGCCCTCCCCGCAGCCACACCGGTCGCTTTCGGTGCCTTGATCTTATACAGAAAGCGCGCTAGTCCAATCCGCATGGTAGACCGTATGAGCTGTCTCTTGTCCAACTGGAAGGTATAAGGATTCCTGTCGCGCAGTGATAACTGCCGAGGCTCCGATGCCGCCCTAGTAACTGCTACCATCGGTACAGACCCTCGTGGCGTCTCGGGGGAGGCTGTTATGTTGCTGGATTGCTTCTTCGCGTGTGTCGGCAATGGTGATTTCCGGTGGATCCCACCATGGGGGCACGAACATAGGCTGGATTGTTTCCACGCTGAATTGCTCCGGGTCCTCCTCGAGAGCCTGGGCAACGCGTCGTTCAAGCCGATGCAGCTGTGATAGTGCCGGGTCGCGTTGGGGCATCGTTGCGTATGGTGCGCAAGGTTTAGTGGAACGGGGAAGACATGATTTGTAGGCAGGCCCTGTCGGTAGCCATGCGCAGCGCCACGCTCGCGTGGCGGTGCGTATAATCATACTTCCAGGGCGACCGGTGCGGCCGTGCGGAAAGCACCCACCACGCGGCATACTGCGCGGTGTTGGATGCTTTCCAGCACATTGGTGATTTGTGTGGCGCTCGATTGATAGCCTTTGGCGCCTCGAACGAACCACGCTGAGCAACCGTAGATGTGATGGCCGAACAACTAGATTAAATTGGTGCTATCTTAACAAGAATTTCAAGCTTGGAGAAAGGAAGAATGTAGTGGGGGGGATGCAGAGAAGTAAATAAGTACGTACAAACAATGCAAATAAGCAGTCACGTGATAACCATCATAGACTACCAAATGTAGTAGTAGTAGTAGTACAGAGCCTTGCAAGTTCGGCTTTACATGGTCTACAACTCTTTGACTCCTCCTCAGCGCCATTCCCGCAATCTAATCCAGATTAGGTTTAGTCTGTTAATTTAGTAATTTACGATTAGTATTGAACGTAAGTATACGAAACCAGGTGTTGCTTCTTGTATTGTAAATATGCAGATGTTTCTAGAATGTTCCCTGCAAACCAGACAAAACATCAACAAAGAGACAAAGAGTGTGCCCGCACAGACTGGCCAGGTGTCATCTTGTCTCTTCAAACACCTCTGGAATAGGTGTGATAACCAAGACCTTTGGCACCTTCAAAATCGGAGCTAATTTTCTTGATTTTTCTCGTATTCATTTTGGAAGGAATTGCTGCCTTGATGAATACGATATTAGGCTTGCTTGTCTAGTGCATTCCGTCCGCTGAATGTTCCGTCGTACAAGGCGCTTAGGCTGCATATACACCGAGATCCTACACTCTACTGGCAATCCTCGTAATGTAACTGGTTGCTGGTGCCACCCGAAAGAATGTGGAGATGCTAATATGATGAGGCTCAATAGCGTACCGTGGTTCACAGGCGATCATGGCCAATCTCTCCATATGACACGTTCCAACAGTGGGATGCCCCCACCCCCGGGAGTTTCCACGGAACACCAGCCTTACCTTCGAACTTTAGCTACATTAGCTCTCACCACGGCGGCCCATATGTGCGCTACTCCACCCCATCCCAAATACAGGCTAGGCTTCCCTTGCTAGGGTTGGATGACTGGGAGGAGGAAAGAGCATATGATGAGCAGCCACCCATCTGTATTCACTACTCTATTGAGTGGAAGCTTGCATTAAATAAGCGGGTTGTAGTAAGCGATACGGAGCAAAACTTGGTGTTAGCTCCCAGTGCCTACTGGGACAAATTCCTCAACCCAAAACTAGAAAGGGTTGTTGGGCAGAAATTTTCTCGTGACCAGCGTGTTCGTCCTGATGACACTGCAATAACTGTTGCAATCAACGACCGTTCCGAACATAATCTTACTAAGCGGTTTGAGAAGACCAATATTAATTGGTCCCTCGTAGAGGATCAGCTGCTGGACTGGGGCGACTTGTTCCGTGCTGGGAAGAAACTTAGGCTGATTATTACATTCTATTATCTTGGGGACAGTCGATCATGTCAAAAAAAGGGAGATAAAAGAGGATCATCAGCGACCCAAAGGATGCAAGTGGAGATGGAGAACCAGCTAAATGCTGAACACACCTCTGGCTTGTCTAGTTCTTGGCGGCAGGTCTATCAACTAATGCGTTGTCGTGATAAGGCCTGTAAGCAAGGAGTGCACTGCTTTGAGGACCCTGTGTCCCAAAAGCACTTCCCGCTGACTCAGCATCACCTCTCAAGTCTCATTGATTTTGTTAATGGTGGTGGTATCTTGCGTACCGAAAATGACATTCCTGATTGGTTCCATGAACAGCTGAAGGCAGAGGAAAAGATCTTGAAGACAAAATCTAAGGATAAAGGTTCGTCAGCACATGGGGCACTTGCTCTCCAATTAACATTGTTTTGCCTGCGCAAGCGCTATCATTATCCACTCCAGCTACGACGCCGGCTGTAGTTCCAGATACACCACCTTCAAGCACATCACGGTGCAAACGTCTTGATATTGCTGGGCCTCGAGATGTAGCGGTCAGGAACTACAGCGAGTGGCATGCGTCAAAAGTGAATGACTATGACCTCAAGAATGATTACCGAAAAGCGTGTCAAGTGGCACTTAAGAATTGCCTTGATTTGCAACAGATCCTTAATCGCCCAGATCCAAACTTTTTCATAGAGAGAGAGGTGAAAATAGGCACGGCCCATCGCTTCGTTGATGACATTATTGAATGGGCTGAAATTTGCAAAGAGCAGATGGATTACTCCGAGTTTGATTGATATCTCCGGCTTATATAATACTGTACATTTCAAGCATCATTTTCTTTCTTGCTAGGTTTATTATTTGGCTGGTTTTACGTTCAAATTTATCTTATTTGGATTCGAATCAAAGTTGCGTCTTCTCGTTATAAATCTATTTCATTATAAGTTGTACTTAGTTGAGCATGCCTCCTATGCCACATGAGTGTTTTCGTCACTAAGCCAACTAGACAGCTATAGCAGATGTTGCATCTTGCTAATTGTTAAGCCAGCATGCCGGAAATGACCTGCGGCACTTTGCTCCCGTGCACCTACAACGCCAACACACCACTGAAGAAAGCCCTGGAAATTTCGGCCAGGGCTGTCCACGTAGAGCTGCCAGCTTCGCTTAATAAAGCTCTTGAGCTCAAGAAAAACTCCTCAATCGGGTTCAAATCAGGCGAGTAGGGTGGCAGGTACACAACTTTACTCCTGCATCCCGACACAATTGTCTGATCCTCTCAGAATGATGAAAAGAGGCATTATCCATTACTAAGACAGACTTTGCAGCTGGCCATCTACCACAATGATGGAGCAATTGTTCGATAAAGTCCTCGAACACGGCGGCATCGGTTGACCCCTGGTAGATCCTGGAGAGGACAATGCCATCCTGAGCATATGCCGGTAAGATATGATACCGTTGCCCTCGCTGGAACTCGGAGAGTTGGACCGGTGTTACCCCAAGTGGAGACCAACCAGTCCGCCGACGTCCGCCCGCTTGTCACATCCAGACTCGTCCACATATACAAGGTGATACGACTGAAATTGAGACAATTTATAGAGGTAGAAATCTCGCAAATCCGCATTGCGTCGGTTTGATATCTGTCGAATTACCTTTTTGACCAGCCTTTCTCAGTAAGCGCTCTGCTGATGGTGCTCGGTGAGACAGATACATTAAAATGTTGCTGAAGAAAGGATGCCATTTCATCCAAATAGAGGTGGGGTCGTT
Source organism: Aspergillus tanneri (assembly GCF_003426965.1). Taxonomy (NCBI): domain Eukaryota; kingdom Fungi; phylum Ascomycota; class Eurotiomycetes; order Eurotiales; family Aspergillaceae; genus Aspergillus; species Aspergillus tanneri. Next base: position 3,189,832 of record NW_022984632.1, read on the forward strand.
CGCGCAGGTGTCTACAGAGATATTCTAGCATCAAAGGGGTGATGCTTCGCTGCGGGCCTACCTGTTTTGGCGGGGCTTCAACTTCGCTAAAGCATTCTAAATTCGAGCGAATGCTACTCACAGTTTGCCTGGTGCATTTGGCTTCATATGCTATCTCATTCGTGGTCAGTGACGTATTATTTATCATATCCTGAATAAGTTTTCGTTTCCATGGTGGAAGATTTGGTGCCATAGGAAAAGTAGAAGAATAGATAATCCTCAAAGGCCCTAACACTCGCAGGGAATAGGTGCCTGGCGGGCCAGATGTTGGATGAGAATCCATGGAATTAGCAAGCCAGCTGGCAGGAATAGGAAACGTTCGGATAATAGTAATTCCTGTTACGGCACGTGAGTCAAGAATTAATACAAGACTTGAAGACATTCTCCCAAGAAAGTTTTGTTGGAATAAGAAATCAAGTTCTGAATGAAGTTGTATGTCCAAAAAAAATATATAGATATACTCTTGGTATGGATTCCTATTGACTCCAATTGATTATAACGTGTATGTCCGTAGCTAGGCGACTGTGGGTTGAGTGCACAGCCTTGCAGGAACACGTAGCTGTTACCCTCTTTCCCCAGCCTGATAATCAGTGCTTTGCATTCTCCTGCCCACAATAAAATTGTTTTCACATTTTAAAAGTCATTATCGCCATACCTGGACTTGACTTGCTTTCTCATGTTGCTTGTTTTGATCCACCATGACCTCTTTAACGAACGATGACTACGCAATCGCGTGGATATGCGCCTTGCCGCTGGAGATGGCAGCAGCGAGGGTCATGCTGGATAGAATCCATAAACCCTTACCTAAACCACCCACTGATCCGAACGCGTATGTGCTTGGTGAATTAAATGGCCATTATATTGTCATTGCTTTGCCTACCAACAGGTGTATATGGAACAATATCCGCTGCAACTGTCGTGTCTCATGTGGTTTCAACTTTTCCGCGGATCCAATTTGGACTGATGGTAGGAATTGGAGGAGGTGTCCCAAGCACAAGTAATGATATTCGGTTAGGTGATGTGGTGATCAGCAAGCCGGATGGAAAGTATAGTGGTGTGATACAATATGATTATGGCAAGGCGATTCAAGGTTGGCAATTTGAGCCAACCGGCACCTTAAACAAACCACCACAGACCCTCTTAACGCATATGGCTCAACTTGAAGCAACCCGAATAACGAGAAGAGAGGATACTATTTTAATAATAGTGCAAGAAGTACTGGAACAAAACCCTAGTTTAAAGGAAAGATTTTCGCCTCCACAAGAGCAGACAGATTTTTTTTTTCATTCCTCCTACCACCATGCAGACAAGGAAGATAGCTGTGAAAAGTGTGATAAAGAACAATTAGTTAAACGACAAATGCGTGGTACCAGGTCACCTTATATCCATTATGGGCTGATTGCATCGGGAGATCAGGTGATAAAGGACTCGGAAAAACGAGACTATCTAGCTCAAAAGCATGGGATACTCTGCTTTGAGATGGAGGCAGCAGGCCTTATGGACGGGCTTCCGACGCTTGTAATCCGAGGGATATGCGACTATTGCGACTCCCATAAGCAGAAACAGTGGCAAGGATACGCAGCTTTGACAGCCGCTGCATATACAAAAAAATGTTGTTATCAGTCGTGCCTGTCCCCGCACAGACTGCGGCTTGATAAAGTGCAGTAGAGCGCGGCACTGGGTGGTTACACTAGGAAGGAACCCGAACTTTGTTGGTCGCCAGAATGAAATTAGGAAGCTAGAAGGATTAATCACAGTGCAAGATGGGCCCAGAAGGATTGCAATCACTGGTTTAGGAGGGGTCGGAAAGACACAAGTGGCCCTAGAGATAGCACACCGCATACGCGACCAAGATAAGGAGTGCTCAATTTTCTGGATTCCATGTACAAGCCATGCAATTATTGAGCAGACATTCTTAAACATTGCACAGACACTCGAACTTGGTGACGTGAAGGCATCAGAGGTTAAAAACAGATCAAGATATACCTCACCTCCAAGCGTGCAGGAAAGTGGCTTTTAATTTTTGATAATGCGGATGATACCGAGATGTGGTTAACAGCTAGTGACACAGCTCTGGCCCTTGAGGATCTTCTACCTGAGGGTGGACAAGGCCGTATTCTATTCACTACCCGAAACCGAAAACTCGCCATGAAGCTGGCACCTTTCAACACCGTTCCAATTCCAGACGTGGATAGAGAAACCGCACTAAAAATTCTGGAAAGAACATTGGAAAATGAAGACTTGCATAAAGATAGTACGATATCAGCTACTCTTCTAGAGCAACTGGCCTTTCTACCTTTGGCAATTACACAGGCAGCAGCATATATTATCGAAAACGGTATAAATTTGTCTACCTATCTTGCACTTCTCCAAGAGCAGGAACAAGATACTGTGGAACTCCTTAGTGAAGACTTTAGGGATCCAGGACGCTATAAGGATATCCAGAACCCTGTGATCAGTACCTGGTTAGTATCATTTAGACAGATTCAGCATCAAGATCAATTAGCAGCAGACTATCTATCTTTTATGGCCTGTATTAATCCAAAAAATATTCCCCAGTCCCTTCTTCCTCTCCAAGCATCCAGGAAACAAAGACTTGACGCTTTGGGGCTTCTGAATGCGTACTCATTCACCAACAGCCAGAACATGGATATAAATATGCACAGACTTGTGCATATTGCAACCCGGAACTGGCTTAGAAAGAATGGACTGTTTGGTCACTGGATCCAAAGAGTGGCTGATCTATATACAGAAGATATTTCCACATAATCACCATACTAATCGAGGACTTTGGCGAGAATACCTTCCTCATGCTTTGGCACTTGTGCATGAAAATGAATTTATTATACAACAGGAACAATACATCGATTTGGTTAAGAAGATTGCAGATTGCCTTGCTAGTGATGGAAGATATCACGAAGCAGAGGTACTATACAACGAGCTGATGAGGATTAATCAGGAGAAAATGGTTCAGAACACCCTTCCACTCTACCAGCATGGCGAACTGGCATCAACCTGAATCAGGGACGATGGAATGAAGCTGAGAAGCTGGAGGTGCAAGTTATGGAGACAAGCAAGACAGTGCTGGGAGCTGAGCATCCTGACACTCTGACCAGCATGGCGAACCTGGCATCAACCTACCGGAATCAGGGACGATGGAATGAAGCTGAGAAGCTGGAGGTGCAAGTATGGAGACAAGAAGACAGTCTGGGAGCTGAGCATCCACTTGACCAGCATGAACCTGCTACCTGGACAGGGACGATGGAATGAAGCTGAGAAGCTGGAGGTGCAAGTTATGGAGACAAGCAAGACAGTGCTGGGAGCCGAGCATCCTGACACTCTGACCAGCATGGCGAACCTGGCATCAACCTTTGGGAATCAGGGACGATGGAATGAAGCTGAGAAGCTGGACCTGCAAGTCATGGAGACAAGGAAAACAGCACTGGGAGCTGAGCATCCTGACACTCTGACCAGCATGGCGAACCTGGCATCAACCTTTTGGAATCAGGGACGATGGAATGAAGCTGAGAAGCTGGAGGTGCAAGTCATGGAGACAAGGAAGACAGTTCTGGGAGCCGAGCATCCTGACACTCTAACCAGCATGGCGAACCTGGCATCAACCTACCGGAAGCAGGGACGATGGAATGAAGCTGAGAAGCTGGAGGTGCAAGTTATGGAGACAAGAAAGACAGTGCTGGGAGCTGAGCATCCCTCTACTTTGACCAGCATGGTGAACCTGGCATCAACCTACCGGAAGCAGGGACGATGGAATGAAGCTGAGAAGCTGGACCTGCAAGTCATGGAGACAAGGAAGACAGCGCTGGGAGCTGAGCATCCTGACACTCTGACCAGCATGGCGAACCTGGCATCAACCTACCGGAGGCAGGGACGATGGAATGAAGCTGAGAAGCTGGAGGTGCAAGTTATGGAGACAAGCAAGACAGTGCTGGGAGCCGAGCATCCTAACACTCTGACCAGCATGGCGAACCTGGCATCAACCTTTGGGAATCAGGGACGATGGAATAAAGCTGAGAAGCTGGAGGTGCAAGTCATGGAGACAAGGAAGATAGTTCTGGGAGCTGAGCATCCTGACACTCTGACCAGCATGGGGAACCTGGCATCAACCTTTTGGAATCAGGGACGATGGAATAAAGCTGAGAAGCTGGAGGTGCAAGTTATGGAGACAAGGAAAACAGTGCTGGGAGCTGAGCATCCTGACACTCTGACCAGCATGGCGAACCTGGCATCAACCTACCGGAATCAGGGACGATGGAATGAAGCTGAGAAGCTGGACCTGCAAGTCATGGAGACAAGGAAAACAGCACTGGGAGCTGAGCATCCTGACAATCTGACCAGCATGGCGAACCTGGCATCAACCTACCGGAAGCAGGGACGATGGAATGAAGCTGAGAAGCTGGAGGTGCAAGTTATGGAGACAAGCAAGACAGTGCTGGGAGCCGAGCATCCTGACACTCTGACCAGCATGGCGAACCTGACATCGACCTACCGGAATCAGGGACGATGGAATGAAGCTGAGAAGCTGGACCTGCAAGTCATGGAGACAAGGAAAACAGTGCTGGGAGCTGAGCATCCTGACACTCTGACCAGCATGGCGAACCTGGCATCAACCTTCCGGAATCAGGGACGATGGAATGAAGCTGAGAAGCTGGAGGTGCAAGTCATGGAGACAAGGAAGACAGTTCTGGGAGCTGAGCATCCTGACACTCTGACCAGCATGAATAACCTCGCCTATACCTTGGAATCCCAAGGGAAGCTTCATTATGCTTTGGCTCTAATGGAAAAATGTTCTGAGTTGCGCAGCAAAGTATTAGGGCCTAATCACCCAGATACCAGATCCTCCTCTTGTGCTCTTGGCGACTGGATGGATAAGTATAATTCATCCCCAAACCATACACCCCCAGCAGCGCCCACTGAAATAGAACGTTTGCAACATATACAGGAAATTTCACGGGGCCTACAGTGTAATGATCGCTCAGTCGCCCCGTGAAGAGCTCATTAATCTACCTTACACCCAGAGACTGTCAGCTGCAAACTTATTTATTGGAAATCACCCCTTCTTATCGCTTCCAGAACACCCTCCCCACGCCGGGAGGTCAAGACTTACAAGAAATTGATTAATTTGGCGCCACCGTAGTCTGCGCCATTAAGCTGGGCAACGGATGAATTGAGCTGTAGGAGTAGTTTAGTCTCAATTATTCAACATAATCCAGTATAGCATGTACAGAATATTGTAAAGTATCCTTGCATGGAAGGAGAAAGTGCGCTACTAAACTTTGAAAGAGCCAACCTTCAATTTATGAATCACCTATTTAAGCGAGTTAGCTGCTTAGTTAGGATCACTAGGTGGTCAACCACTAGTACAGTAGTTAACTTAAGTCGAACCACTTAACGAACTGGGTCATTAAATTTGGGTATGTACTGTACAAAACCATGTTCTAGCATCGGAAATACCGGTAATGTTACGTTCCATACAAGCCATAAATTACTCCAATTCAGGTCTAAATCTAGGATAGATTAGGCCGCGGGAGTGGCGTTTAGAAAGAGTTGAAGAGTGTAAAATCAGGTAAAGCCGAACCAGCAAGGCGCTGTAGTAGTAGTAGTATTCATACTCGGATCTGTCAGCTCTACGCCGAGTGCCGGAAAAGGTCCCGTTCCGACGGCTGGGCCAACCGTCGGGGCAGTTAGATACAGGCACATGATACTATATCATATGATCGAAAACGCTGATTCAACCTTATCCCCGATCTCGCCCCTATATCCAACCTCTCTGCAGTGTTTCGTCGCTAACAACCGCCTCGTTGGTTGTTGGTTCCGTGCCCTGTGTCATTCGTCCGTGTCATACGCCTACGGCCTTCGAAGGGCCTTTTAAGGAATAATGGTCACTTTTTGAATAGAATTCCGATTGCATGTCGGAGGGTACCCGCCTACGGGTTGTGCGGCGTGGGGACTGTGTCGTTAGCACTCCTGAATTGGCCGAGGAGTCGTGTCTGCAGCATAAATGTGACTGCCCGCTATGTCAGGCCGGCTGCTGCCGACGAGACGTCTAGGTACCGCCGATAATCAGTTGTTCGGCGGTCTTTCCACAATGTCTTTGACCGCAGATCTGCATGCCGGTGGCATGAGATAGGACATGTTGAACCACTGCGTCCGTACCCGCAGGGCATGCGGTCGTGTCCATGGCACTAAGGTCCTAGGTAGGATGCGAGTGCAATCTTACCGGTCTGATCTTATAAGCACCGAGCTGTGCGGCGGGGAGGGCCTCGTGGAGGTCAACACGCGCTTTGTGGGCTCGGGCAGTATCTTTTTGTGTGTTGGCCGTGGTGGAGGTGCCCACTGTTTTTCCCAGCTTTGTGGGCAAGCTCGCGCAGGCGCCGGCGACACGCAGAGACCAGGAGAGTCCTGGGTCCGTACTACCGTGTCGTTGGCGGCCTGCTCGGCGGCGAGCTTGGCTAAGTAGTCAGCGTGCTCATTGCCGGCGATGCCTTCGTGGCCCGGGAGCCACTGGAGGCGTACGCGGCGATGTGCGGTGACTTGATTCAGTCGTTGGAGGATACTGCGAAGAATGTATTGACCTGACTGTCGTGCAGGCTCAGCGCAGGCACGGATGGCGGCTTGGTTGTCAGATAAGATCATAATATCATTACTGGCTGCGTCGCTGTTGGTAGGGGTCGCCAGTGCAAGTGCCATGTCAATTCCTATAAGTTCTCCTGTATAGACCGTATGCGTTGTCTCTTGTCCAACTGGTTGGTATAAAGATTCCTGTCGCGCAGTAATAACCGCCGAGGCCCCGATACCGCCCTTGTAACCGCTACCATCGGTATAGGCCCTCGTGGCGTCTCGGGGAAGGCGGTTATGTTGCTGGATTGCTTTTTCACGTGTGTCGGCTATGGTGATTTCCGGTGGATCCTACCATGGGGGCACGACCACCGGCTGGATCGTTTCCACGCTGAATTGCTCCGGGTCCTCCTCGAGGGCCTGGGCAACGCGTCGTTCGAGCCGATGCAGCGGTGACAGTGCCGGGTCGCGTTCTATATGGGTTCTGCGTGTGGTGGGGGCGTTGTTTCGTATGGTGCGCAAGGTTTGGTGGAATGGGGAAGACATGATTTGCAGGCAGGCCCTGTCGGTAGCCATGCGCAGCGCTACGCTTGGTGGCGGTACGTGTAGGCATACCTCTAGGGCAACCCGTGCGGTCGTGCGGAAAGCGCCCGCCACGCAGCATAATGCGCGGTGTTGAACGCTCTCCAGCGCTTTGGTGATTTGTGTGGCGCTTGATTGATAGCCTTTGGCGCCTCGAATGAACCACGCTGAGCAGCCGTAGAGAATCTGTGGCATAAGGACTGCGGTGTACATGCGTCGGAGGTATCGGGTCGGTACGCCCCATGTTGACCCTGCGATCGACGAGAGGGGCGTTAGCTTCACGGCTTTGGCTTGCAGTGCTTAAGTGTGCTTTGCCGCTAGGTTGGGGTCCAAGAAGACCCCTAGATACCGCAGCTCAGACGTTGGCTGTATCGCGGTGCCATTTATATTCAAGGGACGGTCCAATTCCATAGCGGAGGTGGCATGGTGTCTATCTCGTGGCCCGATCTGGCGTACCATATTAATTAGGCCATACTTGGACAGTGAGAATTCGACGCATGCGTGCGTTCCCAGTGTTCCGCGTGGGTGTGGAGCCGACAAGACAGATAATTCTCGCGAACCGTCGTGCCCCAGACCAGGATGCAGATGTCGTCCACGTAACCCAGCGTCATGCTCTTGTACGTTGGGAGGGTGTCAATAAGGTCGGCGTTATAAAAGAGGTAGAGGATAGGGGACAGTGGTGACCCTTGAGGGATGCCGGTTGAGACCTCGCACTCCTTGCTAGGGCCCTCTTGGAGGCAGATAATGGTTCGTCTTTCTGTTAGAAAGCTGGAGATCCATTGCACTATGGCTTCAGGCACTCTGCGCTTGCGTAGATTGTGTAGTAGTCCTATGGGATACATTGTCATATGCCCCGGAGACATCCAGGTTAGTAGGGTGGCCACGATGTCTCCGTTTCTCCACGCCGCATGTACCTGCTCTAGGAGTAGGTGCAGCGCTATTCACAGGACGGCCCCTGCGACCACCAATATGGTGCTCTGGTAGGAGCCCGTAACATTACAAGGTAGCTAATCCGCGACGCAATGATAGCTTCCAGTGCTTTGCCGATAGTGCTTAAAAGCGCGATTGGACGGTAGTTCTTGGGGTTGGAATAGTCGTCCTTCCCTGGCTTGCGCAGGACGACAGTCTTTGATGCTCTAAAGTGGTTTGGGCAGTAACCTGTATCTATGCAGGCGTTGAAAATGCCCTCCAGCCATGTTTCGATGTGGGCCAGGTTCCGCTGTAGGACCAGGTTAGGAATCCCGTCCGGCCCGGGGGCCTTTCGGGGTGCGGGTGGTGCACCGCTCGGCGAACCTATGGTAGTAATCCTTGGGGTTGCGAGCGGTGTTGGATAGCCACCGCGGATATTACTGTAGTCAGCGTTGGCGTCGTTAACTTCTGGAAAAAGCGTCTGTCTAAAGGCATGCGCCTTCTCTTCGGGGTCGTCAATCAGCGTTCCTGTGGGTGACCGTAGTGCCGGTGTGAACGTGGGTCGGGGGTTATCCGGGTGCGTGCCCACCGAGCGAGCTTCCAGAATCCATCTATAGAGGTGGTGGCTTCCTCTATCCTTTCCCTGTGCATGCTCCTGTTCAGCTTGGCCGTTTCGCGCGTTAGTTTGTGCCGTGCCTTGCGAAGTTCCCAGTCTGCTTCCTGCCCTTGCGCTTGGCCCTGCGGCGGGCCCTTCGTGTGAGCTGCTTAAGGCGTTTATCTCTGGCGTGTAACCAGGTTTGGAGCGGCATGTGTAGACCTTTGTGGGGTTGCAGCATTTGCCGCTGCGGTCAGTGCGGCGACCAGGCAGCTGACTGCGTTGTCGATTGTGTCCTGCGTGGCGGATTGACGTAGATGTAGGTCTATGTCGTATGCTGCGTCTAGGTGTTCGGCTAGGACCTTTTGGTAAAGGTCCCAGTTGGTGGCATCCCAGTCCCATCTCACCACCTCCGGTGCCATCATCGGCCGAAGATCCAACAGTGTGGTGATTGGTATATGGTCGTCCCCAGCCACAAATCCTCCCGTGTTTGGCAGGTGATCATACGGTCAGCCAGCCAGGATGTGGCCCAGACAAGGTCAATTGTGGTTTGGTGGTCACCTTGCTCATAGGTAACCGTGTCTTCTGGGAGTAAAAGCTCCAGTTGGCGGTCAGTAACCAGGTCGATTAGCTGTTCAGCTTCGGGATCCTGGTGATTATAGCCTGTGGCAGCCCACATGGGGTGGTGTAGATTAAAATCTCCAAGTATTAGGTGTTTATCTCCTTCACGCGCGTGGATCTCAGTCCTAAGGCAGTCCAGCGTGCGAGATAGGCCAGTGTGGTTAATATCCTCTGTCAAAGTATTCTCTTCGTCGTTCTCATCTCCGCGGCTCTGCGGCCCGGGGTTGTATACGTTGTACACGTGTACCGGCTTGTCAGCCAGTTCTTGTATGGTCAGCACGCTTAGGTTGCGCGTGCAATGTCTCACGGTCCATGTTTTCGGGTCGATTTTCTTACTTATGAAGAATGCCACTCGTGGCGGTGGTGTCTTGGTGTCGTTGGTATAGCTTGGTGTCGGTTGGATTGCCACGTGGAATCGACCTCCCAGGGATGCCGAGTGCGTAGAAATCTGCATGGTCGTATAATTAGGGTATGGTTCTTGCACCGCAATAATATCTGCAGTGTTTTGCACCTCTTTCTCACCAAAGAGATGCTGCATAACAGCGACGCGTTTCCCGCAGTTCGCCTGTAGGACTTTTAGTTGTGCTTTTGTTGCGTCATGAGTAGGAAGAGGATGAAGCCATATGTTCTGGCATGTCTCTACTAAGCTCGTCGTCGTCGTCTTCATTTGGGGGTGGCTGCGGTGCGCTGCGCCGGCGTGTTACCGGCTTAACATTGTTGGCTTGTTTGATTCCTGCCAGCGATGTGTGCTTGCGGGTGAGCTCTTCGTTACTCTGGTTGCCTGTGGCCATGACATCGTCATCGTCCTTGCCGTCCAGTGTGTTGCGTCGGATGCGTTTATTTCCAT